>NW_021135469.1:0-99696 GCF_004193835.3 Ostrinia furnacalis | reverse complement strand
CATGTCATAGTAAGTTTGGTTTATTACACTATTTTGTAATCAAAAAACAAAGTTTAGTCGATGGCCGCGCGAAAAAAAAAAGACGCCAATTTCCGGCATTGTCTTTTCATAACTAGATACCATAGACAGAAATGTGCAAAGATAAATAAAGCGCACAACATTTCCTGTTTTAAATTATTTTTAAATAGCCCTTCCATTGTAATAAGTTTTACAAAAAAAAAAAAATTAATTGAAAACTAAACAATTGCGTCTAATTAATAAAGTTCATAACAAAAGCATGTGCAAAGCATAAAACTAGGATCGGCGTAGGCATTAGGGCCATATTTAGTACAATAGCATTTTCTTAATAATTTTATAGCAAGAAGCGTGAAAAATAATAAAGTCATAAAGACAGGATCGGATTGTGCATTTCAGCTAAGCAAAATGTAAACAATGTGCAGAATTCTAATTAATAGCAAAGCGTGAAATATTATCGTCTAAGCTAATGCGAGGCAACAATTAATTAGTTCATGTAAATCTAGCTATAAGCACGGGAGGCGTGCATGTGACGTCACAACGCGAGAGTCCGGTCAGTTCCGTGTTACGTAAGCAGACCGTATANCAAAGACGCCGACGCCACCAAAGAAAAAGCCGAAAAGTTGGCATAGGCGTACTTACAGTCGACAAAAAATAAACTTATTTATTTATTATTTTATCTGCTTGCTTTCGATTTCAATTGATTCGAATCTAAATTGTGGTGTTGAGTATTTAACCTCTTACCTACGGGAGGCATCTATAGTTGCCAAGTCAAAAGTCAGTTCTCAATACGGGTGGCATCTATTGTTGTTTTGGCAAAGCCAATACTAAATCACGGTTTACGACAAAAAAACAATAAAATTGCAAATTAAGTGTAACAAAATGCGCTTGTAATTATGAAACTACATTAGTTGCAAAATATAATACTATTCCAAATTTAAATACCGTAAGTCTCATACTTTTAAAAATATCTTGATGTAAAGTGTAGCAAACAATTTTATAGGTTAAAATACCCCGTATTGAGAGGCGACTTTGGTTTCCAGGGGCCCCGTAGGTAAAGGGTTAATGGTAAAATATCCTATAACAGATACCTAATAATTAAAAATTAATCAAACTTATTGTTTTGTGAAGGTAATTCAATGGCCTAATCAATTTATGTAGAAACATTAAATTAGACTATTGAAGCAAATAAAACTCTTCAATTTGTTTGTATTGATATTCCATTTATCCTAAAGTCAAAGTCAAAGTCAAAGTCAAAATTTCTTTATTTGTTTGGACTAATAAATAGTTCTTACAAATCGTCATTTTGCTCTTAAGGAGCCTCTACATGTCTCATAATCTTTTTACCCTACCAGCGCTTCGAGACCAACATTTGGCAAGTGCTGAGAAGAAGCGCCGCAACAAACTCAGTCACCACTGTCTGCCGGTTAATATGGGTCCATATTGGCTCACCTAAAGTTATTTACCCGAAATTGTTCTTCCTAACGATTTTAAATCCGAATGATCACTCTTCCTAAAATTATTCATCCTAAAGTTTTCATTCAAACTATTTGTAGTGCTACCGGCGATGTTCATAACACTCATGTTTCCGAAAATTTTAATTAATAATATCATTTATGTAAATATATTTAAACTCCTACTGTTTTTTATCATAACACTTTTATCCCTAAACATTACCATAGTTACAGTGTTTTAATGGTTCAGGGAGCTTATTGAATATTTTTGGAGCCATTACAAGTACACTTTTGCTCATTAATGCAGTTTTACAAGAATTCATACATATTCTGGTATTCCTAGGACGAAGTCTTGGGATCGGCTTTTCTGTTTCAAACAAATCTGGATGAGACTTAACAAATACACATGTTTCAAAAATATATAAACAGGGCAATGTTAATAGTTTCAGACTTTTAAAATATGGTTGACAGCTTTCGGTAGGCTTAAGGCCGCAGATAGCTCTGACACAACGCTTTTGAGCTCTTAATAGTATTTCCCGATAGGTTGAAATACCCCAGAATATAACACCATAGCGTAAAGTTGAAGCTACGAAACCATGATAAGCAGTTAAAACTGTATTTCTATCAGCTATTTTGGCTAACTTATAGAGCGCAAAGGAGAACTTATACAGTTTCTTACAGACTTCAGTCGAATGCGTTTCCCATGACATATTGCTGTCAATAAAAATCCCTAGGAATTTGGTTGTTTTAACTTCTTTAATTTTATTACCATTACAAACAATTTCAATTTCTGGTCTATTTTTTTCTGGGTAAAGTGCATAATGTTAGTCTTTTCCAGGTTGATCTTTAAATTATTTATTTCTAACCAATTAATAATGTCCTTGAGAGTATCATTTATGTCATCTTTATAAATTGTATTGTCATTACTATTCGATTCAATAAAAACAGTGCTATCATCAGCGAAAAGAATCATGGGGTGTTTTGTTGATTTTATTATGTCATTAATATAGATAATAAACAACAATGGCCCTAGTACGCTGCCTTGTGGAACTCCAAAATTAATTTGCCTATGCTGTGACATGTATTTTTTTTCTGTTTTATTCGTCACGCAAACGTGTGTAAGTTCAGTGTACTGAATTCTATCTTCGAGATAAGAAGAAATTAAACTTAAAGCTTTGCCACGTACACCATAACGGCTTAGTTTGTCTAATAATAATTTATGGTCCACGTGATCAAACGCCTTAGTCATGTCCATGTATATGGCACATGATGCAATTCTCCTATCCATACTCAAGACGGACTTTCGTACCAAATCATAGATAGCAGTGTTCACTGTCTTGTGCTTTCGAAATCCCTTTTGTTCTTTGTTTAATATGTTATGTTTTTCCAGAAAATTAGACAAAATTCTATGAATTATCTTTTCAAAAACTTTAGAAAAAACTGACAAAAGTGCAATGGGTCGGTAATTTTTTACATCTTCTTTGTCGCCTTTTTTATGTAGCGGTTTTACAATAGCAGGCTTTAATTGTTTTGGATATATTCCTGCACTGAGACTCAAATTGATTACATGACATAGTGGAACCGCAAGTATGTCAGATACATATTTTATAACTCTGGTAGACAAATCATCAAAACCAACACTACCCGTATTCTTGAGTGACATAATAACCTTACGTACTTCAGGTGGTGTTGTAGGACTCATAAATAGCGAAAACGGATTATTTTCAATTTTGACTTTTCTATTACATTTATTATTATATTGCTCTTTGATAATATCAATAAAGTAATTATTAAAAGAATTGGCTATATCTATAGGATTTGTAATATCTTGATCGTTTACTTTAATTTTATTTATGGGTTCTTTTGGCATTTCAGATTTACAGTTTTTATTAAGGTCCACATAGCTTTAGATTTATTTTTAGAAGTTTGTATAAATGGTCATTTTGTGAGCGCTGTGTCAACTTTATAATTTTTTTGAGTCTTTTAGAATAGTCTTTAAAATCAACTCTACTCTTTCTGTCCTTTTTTGATCTCGCTTTCCAAAGAAGTTCCCTTTTTCTCCTACAGCAAGTTCTGAGACCTTTCGTAAGCCACCTTTGCTTTACTTTTAAGCCTTTTTTAATAATTTTATAGGGAAAACAAAGACAATAAAGACATTTAAATATTTCAATAAAAGAGTCATACGCTATATCAGGATCGTCAGAGGCTAATGTATCATGAAAAGATAGGCTTTCTATGTGACTTCTAAAGGTTTCTAGGTTACTTTTATTAATGTCGCGGCGTTTAATGCTCCATGTCTTCAAAATACACGACCTCTCTACAGGACACATCAATAATTGTGCAGTGTGATCCGACAGCGCAGTTTCAACAATTTCACATTTTGACCCCTTAATGTTATGCGCAAAATTATCGAGACATGTTCCACTTGAAATTCTAGTTGGTTTATCTAGTTCAAGTCTTAAGTTTCTACTTAATAAATGATATATAAAATCTCTACTCTGTGGGCAATTTTTTTAAATATTTATGTTAAAGTCTCCACAGATCACTACTTTTTTATTTTTTGAATCACAGACAGTACATAATATTCGTTCGAGAATTTCATGAAACATGTCTAGACTTATTTTATCATAATGAGGAATTCTGTAAATACAAACTATTATCATATTATGTTCACAAATTTCTACAGCGCAACATTCTACTATACATTTTTTAGAAAAGTTTTTTACATTATCTAAAGCTCTGTACTTTAAGCCAGGTCTCACTAAAATGCAAGATCCGCCTCTTCTTTTTTCTCGTGTGAAGCTCGTTGCTAATACAGTGTGAGTCACGTTAAAGTGTACATATGAAAATAGATGAAACTAGACCTATTTTTATCGACAAAAAAGAGGTCAAAAAATTTTTGAGATTTTTTTTTAATTTTTTATAGAATGTTTTTTCTTCCAGTTACGTATTGTAAAGAAAATGTAATAACTTTTAAACTAAGCAGTATATCCTGATAAAATAAAAACAGTAATAATGCTAAATAACAGGCGATACTAAAAAAATACATAAAATACACAAAAAAAGCCAACAAATAATAAAAAATTATACTTTTTGAAAAAAATCTGCTTAAAAATTCGTATTTTTTTGGTTATTTGATAAATTTCTTAAAAAAATGCCCCTATAACAGGTGGATTTTATTGTTTTGTATTATTCTCTATCGTATTACCTTTGTAAAACCAAAAATTGCATGTCTCTATCCCTATCACAATATTTGCTATGATAGTTTGAACAAAGGCCTACCACAACATTATTCTCCTCTACAGGTAGGGACAATTTTAATATTAATAAAAATGCTTATTTTACTTCGAAATCTTTTGTTTTTACTTGAAATCTAACTTGTCTTTATCAAAATTACAAATCTAGATCCATTTTCAGTTTCGTTGTTAGCGAAGCGTTGAATGGCGCGCCCGGAGAGGCTTAGTTCAAACGATCATAGCAAATGTTGTGATAGGGATAGAGACATGCGATTTTTGGTTTTACAAAGGTAATACGATATAGAATAATTCAAAGTAATAAAAACCACCTTTTATAGGGGCATTTTTTGGAGAAATTTATCAAATAACCAAAAAAACACGAATTTTTAAGCAGATTTTTTTCAAAAAGTATCATTTTTTATTATTTGTTGGCATTTTCTGAGTATTTTATGTATTTTTTTAGTATCGTCTGTTATTTTGCATTATTACTGTTTTTATTTTATCAGGATATACCTCTTAGTTTAAAAGTTATTACGTTTTCTTTACAATAAGTACTTGAAAGAAAAAAAAAATCTATAAAAAATTTAAAAAAAATCTTAAAAAATTTCTGACCACTTTTTTGTCGATAAAAATAGGTCTAGTTTCATCTATTTTCATATGTACACTTTAACGTGACTCACACTGTATAAGGTTTGGTAGATTTAAGAATTTCTCCAATTCTGGCGTCATATTGTGCTCAGTGATACACAATACGTCGATTGGTTTTTGGTGCCGTCTAAGCTCATCCAAGTTCAGTATCAATTCATCACTTTTATTTATGAGACCTGATATATTTTGATGAAGTATGTTTGTCAGCTGCTTGTAATAGAAAAAACTGGTTCTCTTGTAAATTATTCACTTGTTGCTCTTTGTTTACTCCAACCGTCATATCTGAGTTATCGACCGTCATTTGGAGAGTTGAAATGTAATCAGAAATCTGCCCAATTATATGCTTCACACCTGATCTTTTTATCTTTCCACTAATTGATGAAAACATATCAAATGTCAAATGTTTATTTGAGTCTATTAAATAGCCATACTTATGGGATAATATGTCGCTATAGAGAATATTATTGAATATTTTAATTCTATATTTGTAGAGCGGTTTACCACAAATGTATATCGGTGCAGTTAAAATAATATTTGTATTCGTAATATTTTTTAATTTCTCTCTTAAACGTTTGACTAGTACTCTAAAATCTTGTGATTCGTAGAAATCTGTTTCTCCTATCATGATGATACAGAAATCTTCTTTAGTGTACTCCTTTAATTTGATGTCAAGATCTCTTAGCATAACGTCAATCCCCACATTAGTTGTTATGTGATGTAATATATGGAAATCTTTGTATGCGTCTACTGCATTTATATTTTGTAACATTCTTATATTTTTGTCACTAGATATTATGCATATTTTATTTTTTTTGGTCATATTTCTGAGCTTGTCATGGTGCCTAGTAATAGAATGGTCACCTCTATCTGATTGCTCTTGTCTCTTGTCTATATTTGTAGATCCAGGGGTTGTTTTAATTTGTATTTCCTGTTCCAGGTTTTTTATTGTCTTATTTAGTCTATGTATTTCTATGTGAGCCACTTGTACTTCGTGATGTAATTTTGCTATGGTGTCTTCTAAAGTAAGTATTTGTTGTGATGTATTTGATTTTAAGTTAGAGTAATCAGTCGGTGTCGATTGCAGTTCACTAATACTCTCATTACATTTTCTAGCTCGTTGTGGTGATTTACAAATGTTTTTTAAAAGACATATTTCCTGGGACAGCTTGGTTATTTGGTGTTTTAGTTCATTATTTTCAATAATAGTATTTTCCAGCTCATTTTCACAACTTTTGAGATCAGTTTCTAACTTACTTATCTTTAGTTTGAGATCATTTACTATATCGAGATCATTTAAATATTCTGTGCTTTTTGATAAATCCTCCAGAGATTGAAAAATGCTATCTGATGAGCCAGCCGGTGCCGGTAGCTCCATGGATAATGATCTGCGTAGATGTTTTGGTGGAATGACATCTTGCGACACGGAAATATCAAAAGGAGGCGATACACTTCTTCGAGATACGTTTAGAAGCTTGTTTTTGTTTGTAGTTACATGAGCTTTCGACTTGCAGGGGCGAATAGTTATGTTGTCTTGTCCTGGTGACGTACTAATGTTTTGTTTACTATTTCTCGGTTTATTTTTTCGCTTACAGGAAGGACACTGCCAGCTGTCTTTTTTTTCCTTGCTCATAAGAGAAAATAGCTTTTCAGAATAGTTAACACATTCTATATGATATGCATTATTGCAAAGATTGCACGCCAAGAACTCACGGTTTGTAATCTTTTTTAAGCAATCCGAGCATTTAGCATATTTGTTTGGTGCCATATTGTAGGTTTCTTTTTGTTAATTTCGTCCTTATTTAAAATGTCTTGACTAGCTCGTAGAATTTGTAGAAAAAAGATATCATTGGTCGATGGCGAGATTCGAACTTCGAATTCTACGTTTATGCATGATTTAATTTGAATTATGATTTAATTTGAATAGTAAAAAAAAGTTTGTTGCATTTCTTAATTTTATTTTGGTGACTGTACATTGCGCTAGCCGGCGGCCGGCGGCACTGTCTAAAGGCGGCGGCAAGTTCGTTTGCTGCGGCGCCGGCTAGTGTTGTCGAGTCTTGGAATCTTACTTATTAAAAGTTTGAAGAAAATAAAATAGCAATGAATTAAGACTGTGTGNACGTGTGTTTTAATAGTCAGGAACATTGGTGTCTGCAATTTCAAAGAGCTAGTCCATGACTTCGAAACATCATATAGGGCCTTGGTGCTGAGCCTTGAGTACAGTTGCCACGAAAACCCTCAGGCGTTCTCAAACTTCTCCCGTAAGGAATAATTTCCTCCCTCCCCCTATTTCCAAACAGGGCTGATGTGACTGAATTTATAATAGTCTCAGCTCGACCCGTAATTTTCAAGGCCATCAAGAGCTTCCTCCCTCCCCCTGTATCGAAGCAGGGCTTGAGTTTTTCGCTGCTAACATTCATCCCTAACACTGGTACCACTGTAAGCCCGCTTGCAACTTCCGAACTCATCATGGAAGGTTGAGGTGACTTTTGAAATCCAGGTGTGGTTACCATGGGGAAACAATTCGCGGAAGGGCATATTCCTCCTTCAGCTTTTCGCTACTATTAACCTTCATCTCNAAAAATCTAAACCGCTTAAGTTAGACGCTTGAAATTTGGCATGCAGGTATCTTAGTAAACTTAAAGCTTAGTTACAACAGGATATTGCAAAATTCCCGCGGGAATGGGAGTTAGCGGGAAAAAACATTTGTATGAAAAAATCTAAACCGCGTAAGATAGATGAAGGGGGTAAAACGGGATCCACGCGTACGAAGTCGCGGGCGGCCGCTAGTTTAATAATAAACTCTTAAGGTAAACTCGTAAATTGTATTCTTATTTTAAATTATTCGAGGAAAACATTGGTTTTAGGCTTTACTTGCTATAATATTGTCAAGAGATGAGTGTCATGAATGTGGTAGTACAAAATGTATGGAAGAAGAAAACATTGAATTTTTAGATAAATCCAGTTTATTCTGTAACCTATTATTGATACCATTGGATAGAGCTTGTGAAGCACTTTTAGAATCAGTAATTAGTTTTACGATATCATGTGTAGTTTTTAAAATAATGTGACTTTACCAAATGTATGGAAGCTGGAAACATTAAATTTTCAGATAGATCCAGTTTATTCTGTAACCTATTATTAATACCGTTTGATAGAGCTCATGAAGCACTTTCAGGATCAGTAACTAGTTTATTGATATCTTGCATAGTTTAGAAATAATCGAGTGAGATCACTTATCGTTTCCACCCTGTATGTAGGTAACCCCATTTTAGGTATGTGTATAAAGAATGTTGTTATACATCATAATTCATAACATAGGAAAATGTCTTGTTTTAAACTTTCATGGTCACTAACATAATATATGNGTGGATTATTTTTATTTTATTTAAATTATTATTCCATGAAATAATTATTTTCTTTAAAACAAGGAAAGGGTTGTAGTGTCTATAGCATAATGATGTATTATATCTATGCTATCATCTCAAGTGACTCAGTGGAGGCAAAGCATAGGGACAAGGAAATGAAGGAATAATATATGATCAAACGAACTTCTAGAAGGAAGTTCGATCATTATTATATGAATAGCTCCATTCGAAGATATATTATTACCATGTAGTTTCCCTAACGTACTAGGTAGTGTCGCACTTTTAGATTTATATCGATTGTTCTTACTCGATTTCCGATTTCAAACCGTCATCTATGGGTCTACGCATCACTAGCGCTCCCGCGTTTTGCTCATTCTTTTAGAGATACCAAAACTTTTACAAAGGGTTGAGGTGGGTGGGTTCTTATATCTTCGAATGGAGCTATTCATATAATAATGATCGAACTTCCTTCTAGAAGTTCGTTTGATCATATATTATATTTTCATNATTATAGCTATAATTCTTCGTTATCTTAAAGATTAATATTCATCCTTCAAAATTGTGTGTGTGTTTTTTTTGTGTGATGATTTATAAATATAAAACTTTTGAACTGTTTCAAAGCACACTTTTTTTTTTCAAAATGTACATTTTTTTTGAGAAATACTCTAATATTAGTATAGATAGGTTCTTACTAGCTTTCCGCCCGCAGCTTCCAGCTTCAACCGCGTGGAATTTTGTCTGTCACAGAAAAACTTTATCGCGCGCGTCCCTGTTTCAAAAACCGGGATAAAAACTATCCTATGTCCTTTCCCGGGACTCAAACTATCTCTATGCCAAACAGACATGAGTTACTATCGCATTTATAATAGGTATTACTTAGTATACCTAGACGTAAATTTAAAAAAAACCTTAGATAATAATTGGAATTTATAAATAGGTAGGTTTAATAGACAATTTACCTATATTAGTATTTTAGTATTGTAGTATTTATTTACTCAATTGTACTTTTTATTGGTGCAACGTGTGCAAATAATAATATTATTCCTTTATGTTCAAAACCTATGCAAATCAATCTTTTTCATTGATGCTCTTTTATTATGTACAAACATTGCTAGCTAGGGCATGAACCTTGGACTGATTGTTCTGATTGACGTCAATCATAGGACTTATTTTATTTTTTATTTATTTATTTAGGACAACCAACAAGACAGACACAAGTACAAGCAGAGGGGTTTACATACATATTTTTCTTAGGACTTGTAGGGTTTCATTATCATCATCATTTTAGCCACACTGATCACACTACTGAACATAGGCCTCCTTCAATGAGGATAGAGCACATAATAATACCAATGAGTTTACATCAAAAGTAGTCACTAGTGAGTGCGTAAAAAAATGACGATTGTACAGCGCCCAAGGAAACTTTAAAGAACAAAAATTTTAGTATATTTTTTTAGGCGCTCACCAGTAAGTTTGATGTAAACTCACACTAAGCCCTCAGAGGGCCTAGTGCGAGTAGAGAGAAAATGACATTAAATGTATGACGGATTGTACAGCGCCCCTAGCGGGAAACGTTCAAAAACTAAAATTTACATACATTTTTTAAACGCGCTCACTAGTGAACGCTTTTGATGTAAACTCACACTAAGCCCTTAGGATGTAAAACTGCATTCTGTAAGGCTTCAAGCAGCCTTCTAAAATAAATAAATGGGGGTCTGAAACACAGCTTTTCCCAGATGGCGAACACAGCTTTTGCCAAATGTTGGTCTCGAAGCGCTGGTAGGGTAAAAAGATTATGAGACATGTAGAGGCTCTTTAAGAGCAAAATGACGATTTGTAAGAACTATTTATTAGTCTAAACAAATAAAGAAATTTTGACTTTGACTTTTGGCGCCAGTGTTTGTGTATTTGTGTTCAAAATTTTAGATTATGTACTTTTCAATGGCCTAGGCTACTTTTTCCGAAGAGAAAGAAAACAGTACAATATTTTTGTAAAAAAAATTGCAAGAAAGGATTTTTTCCTGGCGGCTTGGTGACTGGAATTGAACCGCCACCGGTGCAGACGGAGACGATGGTGAATTGTCTGCACGTGAAAAAGAGGTTGTCCGGCTTGCAGAAATTTATATAAGTTACCGTTCCTTNCTTATACATGAAACTTAATTGTTTGTTTCAAAAACAGACCTAGCTAATTCTTGTGAAATAATGGGGCGATTATAAAATTTTGCAAATGTCTGTGATCTAGCCGTCCATCCGGCTGTTTTCCGAATCGCGTCTAGTGATACACCTGAGGCACGAGCAGCCGATGTGGAGGCGTGACGCGTGCTATGAGCGCTAAACTTCGTCACGTCAACGCCACTCTCTGCTAACATACTTTTAATCCATCGACTGATGGTTTGTGACGTCACCGGCTTATGTGGACGTTTGTAAGTTATAAATAAGTTAGAAGCGTCATTTCTAATATTCTTTGTAATATCTAGGTAATCTTCTAAACATTTTGCAGGACAAATACTAGGTTTGTCAGTAAAATAGGGTATAACTAAGGTTGGTTGCTCACGATTGATTGCCGAGGTTTTTATTAAATTTGAAATAGTTATAATGATCTGATTTTGATGAACTACAATACTATTTGTTTTTATTAAAGACAATGTTTGTACGCGATGAGCTGTACAAAGAGCCAAAAGTGTAGCCAACTTTTTTGTTAATTGACATAATGATAAATTTGTGTGAGGGAACCATTTATCCATGAAATCTAAAGCTACCTGTGGATCCCATATGGTATTATATTTAGGTATATTAGGTCTACATTTGAAGACTCCCTTTAGTAATCGTGAAACTTGTTCATCAGAACCTATATTATTACCTAGAAGCAGTGCTATAGCTGAACGATGGCTATTTAGTGTCCCATAAGAAGCGCCATTCTCAAATTGTTTCGTAAGAAATAAAATTAGCGCTGCTTTTGGTGCTTCTAAGTAATTAATATGGTTAGTTAAACAATAATTCCACCACAGTTTGAATGTTGTGTTGTATTGTTTTATAGTATTAGCCGCCAACGAAGAAATCATTAAATGTATCGCTTCTGATGGAATGCCTTGTTTTGTGAAGGCTTCCCGGAGACAATGGCTGCTGCCAGGGTAGTCTGCGCGGGTAGATGTATCCTGTAATCCGACCGAATTGCATTTTTTAGAAAAATAATATCAGATATTATAATATTGTTCAACAACGGGAACCACACTTGTGTGGGCCAATAAGGAAAAACAAAAATTCCAGTTGACTGTTCACTGACAATTTTTTGTAAGCATTTTTGAATTATTGCAAAAGGAGGGAAACAGTAAAAATAATATTTTGACCATGATATCGTAAAAGCATCTACCGTAAGCGCATCCGGGTCTGGCTTCCAGGATATGTATACCCTACATTTGGCATTGGTGCGAGATGCAAACAAGTCTATATCGATTTTTCCTAATTTATTGATAACATTTTGAAAGGCGACTGAACATAGTTCTATTTCGGTGTCGGGATTAACTCTGCGCGATTCAATGTCAGCTTCTTTATTTTCTTTGGAGTTGATATAAGATGCAAATAACCACAAGTTGCGTTCTTCGCACCACTGCCAAATGGATCTCGTCAAATCATTTAAGTGTGGGAATTGTATACCGCCCATTCTATTGATATAGCTGATGGCCGTAGTGTTGTCTATCCGCATCAATATAGCGCAATTGGTAGAATCTCGGGCAAAACATTTAAGGCCAAAAAATGCTGCTTGAAGCTCTAAATAATTAATGTGATATTTTAGCTCACTTTCTTTCCAGTGACCATTGGCGCGCATATTGTTGCAGACAGCACCCCAGCCTGACCTTGACGCATCCGTGAAAATTTCCAATTTGTATATTGGAGGTGAAATAAAGTTTTTAGAAATTAATATATTTCTTTCCCACCAAACTAAATCCGATAAGATGTTATTTGACAACGTCATAATTGCATCGTAATCATTATTACATTTTTTCAGGGCGAGATACTTTTCCCTTTCGAATTTCTTTGTGTATAACCAGCTGTATTTTATTGCCGGACATGCGGCTGTTAAAACACCTATAAATTGAGAGAATTCTCGAATGGTACATTTTTGTAATGTTTTGAATTTTTTCACCAGTTGTAATATATGTGTTTGTTTGTGTTCTGGTAAGAATATAGTCATATTTTGTGTGTCGAACATGTAACCTAAAAATTTGCATTTTTGTTTCGGCTCTAACGAGCTTTTTTCGAAATTTATGATAAAACCTAAACATTCGAGAATTCTGACAGTTTCATTTACATTCAAAAGACATTTTTCATAAGAATTCTCAATACACAAGATATCGTCTAAATATGTTACTGAACTAAAACCACGTTTTCTTAAATAACCAATCACTTCCTTCATTATTTTTGTAAATGTTCTTGGTGCTGATGATAAGCCGTAGGGGATCGCATTAAATTCATAAGTAATTAAATTTTGTGAATCGTCTTCCATTTGAAACCTTAAATACTTTTTATGTTCGGGATGTATAGGAACTAATAAGTAAGACTCTTTCAGATCAATACTAGCCATGTAACTGTTTTTTGATAATAAAGTACATACACTTCTGTAATCCTCCATTTTGAAATGTTCGTTATCTACATACTTATTAAAATATTTTAAATTTAGAATAAAACGATCTGTACCATTAGGTTTTGGAATCAAAAAAATTGGTGAGAGAAATTGTTCAGTGTGGTTTTGGCATACAGAAATAGCTCCTAAGTCAAGAAGGTTATTAATAGCAATTTGCATTTTTTGCTTCTCTGTAGATGATAATGATTTATTTGGTATATGCGGGCGTGTAACATTATTTATTAAAGGTATACGATAGCCATTTAAAATATAATCTAACACAGTTTTATTTTTTGTTATGTGTAGCCAACAATCATAATAAAAAGTTAATCTACCTGCATGTACCTGAACTATTGACGTGTTTGGGCACGTTGTTTGGAAAATGTGGCTGTCCTCGCCTGCGACTGCGCTGCCGGCTGCTGCGGCTGCGGCGCTTGAGGGCGAAACTGCCTGTACGGATGTACTCGGCTCGTCATATTGTATGCTCCGCGCCCCCCCCTGCTCGACGACGAGGGATATCGAGGAGGAGGTGTCCAGTTTCCCGTGTATCTGCCTTTTAATTGCGACTGATTTTGATTATTCTTTTGCGGTATATTTCTTTTGATTTGCGAACCTTGCTTTTCTATGGCTTTAGCCGCCTTTATTTTTTCTGATAATTGACTGCCAAATAGGAACTCATCTCGTTCTTCTTCTTGAATTATGTTCAGTATCGATTTATCTAGACACGGAGTAATACATTTAGTCCGAATTTGTGTTTCTGTATAATGAAGATCAGTCAATATTCTACAGCCTTCAGAAAGTTGTTTTATGGTTTCCATTTTACTCCCGTCATTAATTAATATTTCCAAAGCTCTTGAAATAGCAGTAATTCCCAATCCTAATTGATTTTGTTTTATTTCCATCTTTTTGTCTCTACTACGAACTGCTTCTGCAACAGCAGCAGCTATCTCGGGGTTTAAACTGGGTGATTTTAATAATCTGCAGTTATCTGGAATATGATGTTCCTTCAACAAGTTTTCTTTGACATCTTTTGTCAAGCCTTTCTTAAGTATTGGCAACCAGCGCTGTGCCAAGTCGTTGTGAATATTAGCTCCATATTTAGGACTGTCTTCAATGGGATCCCCCAATGCAAGACGTATTTCTGGGTCAAGTTCTGTAGGTACTTCACTTGAGGTTCCTGGAACCTGTTCCTGCTCTAGTGGAACATTTGGAGTTTGAGATGACTCACAATCATTTTTGGGATCTTTGTCCTCGCCTGCTTGCGACTGCAATGGGTCGCATAAAACTGGTGTATTAGATAACGGTATGTCAACCGGTATCGTCGGTAAAGAATCATCCTGTATATTAGGGTAATCATGGTGCATAATCTCAACGTCCTCGACATTATAATTTTCGGGTATTTGGATATCTGAAAGTATAAAGTAAAATAGTTTTTTTTTTTTTTTGAGGGTACTATAAAAACTAAAAATAATTATGAATTTTTATTTGTGAAATTTTAACACTTCATTAATAATATAATATGTAGGTATTTACTTTTTAAATTCGTTATATTATGTTCATAATGTATCTAAGAACGTATTTTGCCTTCGTGTATGACTCACGGTCAACCTCCAGGCGTAGATTTTTGCGTCATGTCTAGCCATCGTGTATAACTCGCGGTTACCCTCCAGGCAGACTTATAGACGCTGTATTGCACACTTTTATTTCGTATAATATAATATATTTACTTACCCTGGTTTTCGATATCAGAATCTGAATCGGAAATTATAATATTTCGTCGACGTTTATGCACTTTATGTTTTTGTTCTAAACGTTTGATTTTTTCTTTGTAACGCTTTATTTTATCTTCAGCCTTGCGTTTCGGCATATTTGAAATGTAACGGTTACGCGTTTGTTATAACTTGAAGTGACGTGCGTTCACTACCGCGCACAAAAAAGGAATGAGCAAAACGCGGGAGCGCTAGTGATGCGTAGACCCATAGATGACGGTTTGAAATCGGAAATCGAGTAAGAACAATCGATACAAATCTAAAAGTGCGACACTACCTAGTACGTTAGGGAAACTACATGGTAATAATATATCTGAAGAATGGAGCTATGAAAATATAATTCTATGTTGTTTAGTCTTTCCCGTTGTTGTTGAATGTTAAAATCTCGTTCCAAGTTGGCTATACGACGGTTATAGATATCGACCTCCTTACTTAGGCTTTTAACCTGAGTTATTTCCTTGGACATTTCTTGTGTTTTCGTTCGGAGATCATCAAAGGATTTAGTATGAAAGTTAAGTGATTGAGAAAGGTCTGTTAGTTCATGCCTAAACTGACTTTGTTGTTGAATAATGTTATCCAACGTTTTAGTCACTGAACTCACTTGTGTTTTGATCTCAGTTATTTCCGATCTAATAGTACGCATGAAGTCACTGTTAGATTCTTTGATATCTTGCAAAATGGTCATCATTTCCTTTTTGAAGTCGACGAGGTCAGCCCTTTTGAGAATGTCTGAGTCAGGTTGTTTTCGCCTCCGTTGAGTAATTTGCGAGTTTGAGTCGGTAGCTTCACAATCCGCGTCTGTGTGTGGTGAACCAGTAAAGGTAGACCCCTTGTGCGACTTAGAAGGCGATCGCTTAACGCTCATATTGAATGGTCGAGTCAATAAGGTATTTAGAATACGCCACAGATGTGAAAGGGACGAAAAATGCAAGCGTTCTTGTCCCGCGGAGGTGCACCGGAGTGAGGTATAATGTTCAACAGTTGTAATGGTAACAAGTCACTCAAACGCAGTATACACGACTTTTGACTCACTGACACTTTATTTAAGGACGACAATTGGGAACTTATTATTTAAATTATATCCGATACGCGCGACACACGTCTGTCCGCTCGAGAGGTGCGACGACAACCAAAATTTTAAATTATATGCTCACAAATGGATTACTAATGTTTGGCCAAAAAACGTTTCCCAAATTATCACATCGCAAACAACGTTTCGCAAATTTTCATTTGGCAAATTCTCATTTGGCAAAGCAACTTATTGCAAACTTTTAATTCGCAAATGTTTTTTTTGCCATATTATTGTTTAGCAAATTATTGTTTGGCAAAGTATGATTTGCCAAATGTTTCATTAGGCAAAAATATTTCACGATAAACTATTTACAAAATAATTTGATTGGTGCATAGAATGGTATACAAATTAGCTTATGGTTATTATTTTGTTTAGTGGGGAGTTAATATAAAATTTGTTCTACATTAATTTCCTTATTTCATTCTTTGTATCGAAATTTCCAAATGATTTATTAACAATAGAGGTGATTCTAGCGCTCGGCGGCCGCTGCCGCGGCACGCTTCGCTCGCCTTCGCGCATTAAGGGTCACTGTTCTAACCTAACCTAACCTACTATTTTCTGCAATACCTACTTTTTGCAACCATACTATTTTCTGCAATGTTTTACATAAAATTATTGTGAAAACCATGATCATGTGCCTTATGCTTTGATTTGTGGGTAACGGTGGGTAAGTATGTGAAGTGTCAATTTGACCTAACAAATTATTTGGGATATAATATTTAGCAACATAAAACATTTGCTATATAAACATTTGCCAAGTAAAATTTGGCCAAATGATAATTTGACCAAATGAATCAGTTGCGAAAAGTACAGTTGCTAAAAGTTCATTTGGGAAATGAAACTTTGGCGATAAGTTGTTTGCGAAGTGAAATTTGGCGAAAAGTAATTTGGCCAAACGGAAGGATACCGCTCACAAATGCTCCGCGACACCACAAAATTCATGTAACTGTCCACAAATTAATAATACAAATAGTATTAGATAGATTAGGGGTGATTATAGACCAAAATCTTACATTTGCAGAGCATATCCATAAAATATCGCAAAGGGTTAGAAAACTGGTATTTGTATTTAAGCAGCTTAGGCATATTGCAGATAGAAGTGTTATGAAATGTGTTTATGAGTCTTTGGTTCAATCTGTGCTGTCTTATTGCATAACCTCATGGGGTGGAGCAGCCAAGACGAAGCTAATTGAACTAGAGAGAGCACAAAGACTTATTTTGAAAGTAAGTTTATTTAAACCTGATAAATTGTAATAGGAAAGTTACAGTAAAATATAATTATACATAATATTATTTATACATATGAATATTAAAATAAAATAATTAACAACTAATACTTTTATAGTCCAAATTGTGATAAATTAAAAGTAGATCCTCCTCTCTTCTAATTGCAGTGCCCGACAGGGTCCATAATGATCTATTTAGCTTTAAGCCTTATCTATCCTATGTTACATTATGGTGATGCAAATAAATATCTATATAACTATTATATTGATGGCGTTGGTGTCGCCACAGTGAAATCGACTCCGTGTATTTTTGTTATTTAAAAATATTTATACATCCAATATGATTATAAAATCAGTAGTGTTTTATAGAATTTCGTTTGATAAATTGCCACAGACGTTATTACAATGATATCTCAAGGGATTATTGTTTTGGTGCTGATGTGTACCCGGTGATAAATAGTGACTATAAACGTGAATACTTACAATCTCGGACATAAACTGGTGTGGAGTGAACTATTCTAGCACTTAAACTCAGTGAGTGAAAAAATTTTACGTGAAAATTGTTGATAAACATTATTCGTACGTTAATTTTTCAAATGACATGTAAACACAATCAGCTGATGAATCATTATGGACTAACAAGACAGTACACCGCTGCTACTCACCGCTAGATGACACTAGTTTCCATAATAATATTGGCGACATCTGTTGATATTTGTGGAAAGCGGGTTGCTGTTTTCGACAACGCACAGTGACCAGGACACTCATATCGTAATTTTGCTACTGACCAGAAGAGGTCGCTACTTGCCATACAAGATCTTCCAACGACAATAAACGAACCTCGCTACTCACCACTAGAGGTCTCTGCTTGCCATACAGTAGATACAACAACAGCGTGACATCTACCAACTTGGAATTGTACTAACTGCTACAACATTGTGTGCATTCAGATAGATCACAAAATGTCAAAACCCACTAAAAAAGATGTATTAGTGACACGCAGGAGGGCGCTCATCGTCAAATGCCACAAATGTAAACAGAAAATTGACTCAAACGATGCCGTACAATGTTCGTTCTGCCGCAACTATTTTGAGTTTGATTGTATCGGCTACTCGGAAAAATTACATCGTCTCAAAGATGCAAATACAAAAAAGAACTGGAAGTGTAACTTATGTTGCAAAAAAGCGACGGAGACCTCTACACCAAATCCTACATCTTACGTGACGCAAAGGAAAAAGGACACCATCGCCAGGTCAAAAAATACTCCTCCCCCCTGTCTGACCCTGTCGGAGGCTGCACCCGGGTCCCCAGAATCAACACCAGCGAGCGTACTCTCAAGAATGGACTGCCACCGAGGAACACCTTCGGGCATGTCATCACACACTCATGAAAAACTATCACAGTCGCCGAACGGGAGCGTTGCATCACAATTGTCATTCGAATCGCCCATATCTCTAATATGATTGATGACTCACTAACGCAGGAGACCCTCGATTCATTAGATAAACCACTATCAAAAAGCTTGGACTGCACTGTGACCGACCCAATTCCAATAATTGAGGAAATGAAAGAGACTATCACTTTACTGCGGTCAGAGTATGCCATACTACAGAATGAATTTGATAATACGTCTCTTGAAAATAACAAACTTCGTCAGANAGAAAGGACAAATATTTGATACGAAATGAAGAGAAATTAAAATATATGAAATATCAAAATGTAAAATATGAAATTGTAAAATTATGAAATTTATGAAATATAAAATTTGAAATTATGAAATATAAAATTTGAAATTATGAAATATAAAATTTGAAATCCCGCATGAAGGCTGTTCACTAATTTGAGCTTCGCTCGCAGCCCTCAGCAACCCAATACCCTCATCCGAATAGAATTTAGGGAATTTCTCATGTGTGTTATTTTTTTATTATATTATGAAATTATCGTGGATGCATTCTGCAACACACGATTTAAAACACAGGGGATTACATCCCCGAAAATAATAAAATTGCGGTTGCGCAAGATCGACAAATTCCTAAGTCATTTGACAGCCCAACTGACAGCCTGCGAGTCATTGACATCGCAAGACGTTTCGTTTCGCCGCTTAGGTAAAAAGCAAATACTAATAAAAACCATGATGAAAACAATCTCCTGAACACCGAAAACATTCTATTAAAAAAACAGAATAATCAAAACAAAAACATTAGGAAATGCTTCAATAAAATACATTTGAATTGACCGAGCAAAAAGCGCCATCCATTGCAAATCAATTCCAAATCACGCCAATAGATGTCGCTAGCGGCATCCCAAATCCAAACATCGAGAAGAAATATCAATTTGTGAAAACAGCCAAAATTGCAACGTTACAAAATCATTTATTAATATCTTAAATACATCTTGTATCGGTAGGTGTTTCGATCAACTAAATTTACAGTCACGAAAACTTTAGGTTAAAGTCACAACTTTTACCACTGAATTTAGAAACTACAAAATATTTTGTACAACACAGTCGAATTAACTGCACACCTGGCTGCCGTGACGTCACATCGACGCTCGAGGGAGTCGCACTCAGCGAGGTGCGCAGTTAGCATAGGGTTGTAGTGAAAGAGGTACATATACGAGTTCTATGCTAAAAGACGCGACTATATTCCATAAAGTCCGGTCGCCGAGCAGATATAATTTCGTCCAATGACCCCAAGCTACCCATCCTTATCGCTCGCGCGTAATTATATTGCTATCGCGACTGTGCGACGCGCGCGGGCGCCCGCAGTGAGTGTGCGAGCGCGACAGCAATTAATATCATTACACGCGAGCAATAGGATTTGTAGCTTGGGGTCATTGGACGAAATTCTATCCGCTCAGCGACCGGACTTTACAAATAATCAACAATTTTTGCATCCACAACTAATATTTTTAACATTTGTAGGTAATTAACGGTAGATATTATAAAACTGAAAAGAACTGTCTCTATAGATAGAGAAAGAGAGCCAGACAATTTTTGAGTAGTGTGAAAGAGACAGGTAGCTTTGGTTGCAAATCAGTGTTGCCAGTCCATATATCTAACAAACTTAATAATATTTTACATCGATACAAAAATACTATGTACATTTCGTTTTACAAAATCACTTTTCATGAATTATTAGGGTATTTTTAAATGCTCTCATATACTAAACTTTTTATCTAACTAGGTACATAATAATATATAGAAATAAAGTACAGTCAGCGTCAAACAGTTCGTGACACCCAAAGTGGTCAAAAAGTTGACAACTTATTCCAATGAGGGTTTTCGCGAATGAAAAATCCGCCAGATGGCAATACGTAGACGCGAGGTCCAAATGCTGCATGATTGGTAATTTTTGACATGACATTGACAGATATGTCAAAATCCACCTTCTTCTTTTTTTCATGTCGACAACAAACCTACACAGTGTCAGCCCAAAACTCCGCCATAAGAGTGGCGTTGTCAGTAGCACTCATCAAATCCTCCTGAGTGCAGTTGCTTGGGCACTCAGGGCATGGCATCAGGTGCTTCATCGACTGGGGAACAAAAACAAAACATGACAAACCGAAGGTCAAAATCCACCAATCACGCAGCAGTCAGACCCCACATCCACGTCCCGCCATCTAGCGGATCTTTCATTCGCGAAAACATTGTAACAAAGACGTGTTGCGAAGTTTTTGACGCTGACTGTACCTACTATTTATTATATTAATCTCATAAGACCGTTTTTCTCAACAACAATTATACAATTTTTATTTGAAAATGTATAATCATATAAAGGTAGAAAGTATCTTACGACCGTATTCACAAACATTACTATCAGAGTAAATCAAATCAAATCAAATCAAATATATTTATTTTGCGAACATGGGTAAATACAAACAGAGTAAATACAAATGAGTAGGTCATCTTCATAGAAACGCACCGAGCGCGGTTTGTATGTGAGCGCGCCAATACGTATGCGGCGCGCACGCACACACTGACAAAATTCGGCTAATCCCCGCTAAATTTTCACATACATACCGCGCTCAGTGCGTTTCTATGAAGATAACCTACTCATTTGTATTTTCTCTGTTACTATGTCTCACAGTGCCCGTGGACGCACAGGGTTACACACGAACCAATCACAGAGCTCTATTTAACGCTGTGCGTTAGATATGCCTAATATCACCTAAGCAAGCATCGTTTGTGAACACAGGCGTTGTGTATCAAACTGAAAATTGATACATTTTGAATTTTAAACTTACTTCTTTTAAAACAGTTTTTGTTAATTTCAATATCGTATTTATTTTTATGACAATTTGAAGGCATTTCTTTATGTTTCCATTTGCATTCATAGATTTTTACAAATTTTGTGACAATAAAACTTAATAAATAATGCCATGTATGGCAACATTTACATACGAAATTCGACAACATTACTGGCAACATCGAAGACAATGTGGATAAAAACTAACAACATAGTTGCTGTTTAAATTCAACACACTTATTAATAACTTATATAAATTAACTTATAATTATTATAATAAAAAGGTCCCTTTCTTACTTGGTAGTGAGCAGGTTTTTAGAGATTTTCACTTTAAATAAAACATGAAGTAAATGACTATTTAATTATATGGCTAATACTTTGAGTAAATGCCAGTTATTACAGTTGACAGTTACAAAATTGAAGTTGACAGTTACTAATTGTAAGTAGACGGTTACTTATAATAAGTTGACAGTTACTACACAAACAATGTAAGTAGACAGTTACTAAACGTAAGTAGACAGTTACTAAACGAATGTTGACAGTTACTTAATATAAGTATACGGTTACTTATTATAAGTTGACAGTTACTAAACGTAAGATGACAGTTATTTAATGTAGGTTGACAGTTACTAAACGTAAGTTGACAGTTACTTAATGTAGGTTGACATACACTAAAACGTGTGTTCACCAGTTCTAATTTGTTTTAGTCGCTGCTAAGTTAAGCTTCGGCCAAACCAAAGCGTTCAGATGCGTTCACGGCGTTGATCAGACGGTATCAACGTGTTTACATTGACGCGTCCTGTCATTGGCCGCGGCGTCAGATCAGATCGCGCTTGTCACTTTGACGTTTCTGATTTAAAAATGGCGGATTTTTTTCTATGGTATTCGTCTGAAACGCGAACGCGCGTAGTGATCGCGGATGCAAACTGAACGCGTTGGTTTGTCCGAACCTTTAAGTACTTATATTTATCTCAAGATGGCGCCCACTACTGTAAGTCAGGAATTAAGTAAAGCACATAATATTATGCACAAAATGCCATAGAGCCCACATAAGTCAGACGCGTACTTTCCTTACAATTTGACTGTCATCTATCTTCGGCATACACTGACAGCTGTCAAAAGAACCCTAAAATAGGTCATTGGCAATATATTTTCCACCCTAAATTCATCCTTAAGAAAATGCAAGATACAACCCGGTCGAGTTGACTGCGCACCAGGCAGCTGTGACGTCACATCTCCGCTCTGGTATACAGGGTGGAAACGATAAGTGATCTCACTCGATTATTTCTAAACTATACCAGATATCGAAAAACTAGTTACTGATCCTGAAAGTGCTTCACGAGCTCTTTTAAATGGTACCAATAATAGGTTACAGAATAAACGGGATCTATCCGAAAATCCAATGTTTCCAGCTTCCATACTAAATGTATGCCAACCACTCAATATTAGAAGTGTAATTTTTTTAAAACTTAAAATAAACTCGTAAATTGCATTCTCATTTAAAATAATTTATGGAAAACATTAGTTTTAGGCTTTATTTGCTATAAAATTTGCTATAATATTATCAAGAGATGAGTGCCATATCTGTGATAGTAATAAATGTATGGAAGATGGAAACATTGATTGATTGATTGAAAAATTTTTTTCTGGAACCTAATATTAATACTATTGGATAGAGCTCGTGAAGCACTTTTAGGATCAGTAACCAGTTTTACGATATCTTTTGTAGTTTTTAATATTATGACGCTGTACCAAATGTATGGAAGCCGGAAACATTGAATTTTCGGATAGATCCAGTTTATTCTTTAACCTATTATTGGTACCGTTTGATAGAGCTCATGAAGCACTTTCAGGATCAGTAACTAGTTTTTTGATATCTCGTATAGTTTAGAAATAATCGAGTGAGATCACTTATCGTTTCCACCCTGTAGACGGGGCAAACGCGGTGTGCGGGTGAGAGCGAGGAAGTCGCATTCCAACGAGGTGCGCAGTTGCTCGATCAGATTGTAAGTAGTTTGCTTTTCAATACTTATTGTTGAGTAAGTTTCCCTCTATGGCGAATGTAACCCGCATTTACGTTAACCGAAAGTTGCTTTAGTTCTGCCTCAAGAAACAAGTAAAGCACATTTTTAACGTCTTAAACTTAAAATTAAATAATAATTACGCATGAGAATGGTGCGGTAACATATCATTATTATACTTCTCCCCGCAAACACAGCAGGTGAACATACCACAGGTTATTTGCAAGTGAAGTTCATTTAAAATGGACGCTGGATAGCTCTTTTTACAAATAGGACAGTCTTTCAACGCGTCCAAATGGTCTAAGTCCTCATGGAAGTCTTTTGCTCGTCTACTAACAAATTTTTCAGGACAATACGCACAGGAGTATCCATTTTCAGTCGAATCGTTCGTTTCACTTACATTCCCTGCGCCTTCATTTGATTTTCGGGCGCCTTCATTTGATTTCCGAGCGCCTTCGTTTGATTTCCGAACGCCTTCATTTGATTTTCGGACGCCTTCATTTGAATTCCGAACGCATTCATTAGATTTTCGAGCGCCTTTATTTGATTTTCGGACGCCTTCATTCGAATTCCGAACGCCTTCATTTGTTTGTAATCTAACATCAGTACTGTCATTTTCTTCTTTCACTTCAGCGAAAGATTCTTTAAAATCAGCAATAGATTCCTTCACGTCAGCCAAAGAAGGTATATTGACCATCACATTTTTATTATCACTATCTAATTCCGTTTTAGTTTCTAAATTATTAGTATCACTTATTATTACAGTGTCCCTCGAATCGTCACTCAATTCTATCGCATGACTTTGAGAAACTTCAGCAGAATCAACCACGGCATCATCTGTAGTCGTGCTTATCAAGCGAGACTGGACCTTGTCTTTAGCGTAATAGATATCAATCTTCGGCACCTTGTCCTCCTCCGTCTTAGGTCGGTATTCCTCTATCAAAACTTTGTCAAACTCAAAATCTGTCTTATGGTGTTTTCGGATATGAGTGTTCAGAGATACGATCCTAAATTGGAAACTGCATAATTTGCATTCTATGTATTCTTTGGGGTCCATTGGCGTGTGTTTAATGATGTGTTTGTAGCAAGTGGCTTGGGTAAGGAAGTAAACGTTGCATGTCCCACATTTGTAAAGTTTTGTGGAACTCGCAGTAGTTTTTGCATTCTGTTGTTCATCTGTATCCTCTGGATCGTCAGTTTTAATTTTCTTCTCCGAGCTACTTTGCGGTAAATCATCATTAAACCCAAACTCATGCCTCCTATACTTGCCAATACTGGTATCTATCACGAAATCTTCTAGACGCAGCGAGTGGGTCCTATGGTGAACGCGTTGATGCATTTTCAGGCCTACGTGGGAGAAAGTCAACCCACAATCGGAGCAAGCCATCGGTCTCGCTCCATGGACTCCTCTCACCATATGCGCCACTCCGGTCCTCGAATTCAGAAAGTGGTAACCACATTCCAAGCATTTGTACAACTTGTTAACACTATCAGATTCGTCGTCAATGTCTTGTATCAAAAATACACCTGACGTTCTACCAACGTGGTGCTCTTTATGGTTTCCCATAGAGTTTCTGGTGATCGTCAAACCGCAAACTTTGCAAGTTTCTTTAAGGCTAACGCATCTGTGTTCATCCTCAAAATGCATATCCAATCTTCTTAAGCTGAGAAAAATGACGTCGCATTTTTTGCAGTTATAATAAATTATGTCTTTCGTTCGGTCATTCTCAGACGCATTGGATTCCTGAGGTTGAATTTCTTCTTGTTTTTCAAGTCCGTTTTCCGTTTCGTCAGGTTCGGAATCGTTTTGCACTGATTCGCTAAATTCAACGTTATCATTTATGATGTTTGCTATACATTTAACGTTAGCAATCATTCTATTATGATGCTTTTCTTTGTGTAACATAAGCGAGCTGTGGTTGAATGGCAAATCGCAGAGCGTGCATATGTACTTTTTGATGTCATGATTGAGAGCCGCTAAATGTTTTTTCAAGCTCATTGCTTTCGTGAAATGTATACCGCACACGTGACACTTATACAGATCTATCACTACTTCTCGGGTTTTAGGGGCGATTGGTTTACTGGATACCCGATTAAATCGTCTTTCAGCGACGTTATTGTATTCATATATAGCTAGATCTTCAATAGTCAATTTCTGAACTTCGTGATGTAATTTAACGTGTTTGAATAGAGATTGCGGCATAAATTCTAAACCGCAGTGTGAACAGGGCACTGCGCGTTCCGGTTTGCAAGCGTTTAACTGGATATGCTTCTCCACCGAGTTCCGTTTCAAGAAATGAGTGCCGCAAAGACCACACCTGTAAACATTCTTGTCGTCATCAACTAAGTCAGCTGTCACTGGATCGTCAGTTGTCAAATTGGCATCCGATTCAGAATATTCCGCGTCCCTAGCTGCAGATTCGTCCATTTGCTCGCTCACATCAAGTTTGGTATCGTTGATAGTCACAATGCGACAGGGCTTGCTCAAATCGGACGATGTTTTGTGCGACTCCCTGTGATTTTTGATTTCAGACGCGTGGAACTCCAAATCGCATTCGTCGCATAGAGTGCCTTTAATATTGTTTGGATCACAGCATTTGTTATGCTTCAAGACGCGAGATTCATTCATAAACAAGCACTTGCACGAACCGCATCTGTAGAATGTAACGGTAGGTATAGTTTTAACCTCAATAGTGCCTTTTCCGTAGCTGTGGTGGTTGCAAAGGTGACTAACCAGATGTATTGTGGGGAAAAGAAGACCACATTTGCTACAATTGTCTGCAGGTATATCGTGATCCGGAGAACACACAGTGAAGTGTTTTTCTATAGTCTTATGGGATATAAAGTGTAAACCGCACGAGCATTTGTATACGGTGGACACTTTCTCCACAGATTTGTTACTCCCTTCGGCAGAATTTTCCGAATTTTTGGATTTCGATATTGGTATGACAGTGATCTTCCCTCGGGTCATGGTTTTGTGTCTAACGTGCTTCTTCATATGGTCAAATAGGTTGTGGACTGAGAATTTGAGCTTGCATTTCGCACACGACCTGATATGCTGAGCAGGAGTGCAGATGTCATGCCGATTGGAAGTGACACACACCTCACAGTTCTCGCATCTATAGTAAACGAATTCAGACTCTCTGGTCGTTGCACACTTGTGTTTATTTAAAAAGATCGTAGCTTTTGAACTAGAACCGCATTTTTTACACCAATACTTGTGATTTTTAAACTCAATGTTATTTTCTGTATTCGTCGACTCGTCGTCATTTATCTTTAATATATTCTCATTCGCGGACTCAATTTTATCTTTGCTTACTAATATCTTTTGGTTCGTCGATCCCACTTCATCTTTCTTCAATATCTTTTGTTTCGTCGATTCCATTTCATCTTTCTTCAATGTCTTTTGTTTCGTCGACACCTCATCCTTACTCTTTAATATCTTTTGGTTCTTAAATCGGACCACTTTGATGCACTGTCTGTTGTGTTTTTTGTTTTCCATGTGCCAAGCTTTATGGTTCTTTATTCCGACGAAATAGAACGTCAAATCGCATATCTTGCAAGTACTGCGATAGGATTTTTTGGAGCAAAAGGCGTGATTCTTAACATAGCTTAGCGTAGTGGAACAGAGCTTACAGAATTGACATTGGTATACCACTAGTTTCTTCGAGATTGGTTTAGGTTTAAGTTTGGGTTTAGATACGGGAGGCGGGCGAACTCCCAGCTCTTTTCTGCGTCTGCTTATCGATTTTAAGAATAGTTTTCTTTCCTCTTTGCTCTCCGAACTCGTTTTGCGCGACAACGGCACGACTACGATGTCATTTTTAGTCGCGTCCTTATACGTTTCGTGCCAAAGCCGATGCAAAGCGTAGCTTTTGGGGGTGAACAAATATTTGCATATACGACATCGTTGATTCCGAGGGAGGCACGTAGGGTGTGGCACCCAAAACGAGTAGCACACTTTGCACTTTTTGCATTGATGCAATTTACACACCGGTCGCTTTTCTTCGCCATCTTTGACCGGCCTTCTGAGTAAACACTTGTTGTCTATCGCCACAATTTTGATCTGCCTTTTAGTTACATCCTTATTCCGCTTATGCCACTTCCTATGGTCTTTCAAGTCTGCCGCAGGTATGTCTAAATGGCACTTCTTGCATTTGACTAGCTCCTCACTCGTTAAACACTTGTGTCGCAGTATGGGCTCGGCATTTGACGAGCAACACATGCAAATGTTGCATTGATAGAATACGCCACTTTTGATGGAGCCAACAATCGTTTTCGGCTGGAATTCCGCAGCTTCTGCGTCAACTTGCAACTTCTTATTGAACTCTTTGTCTGCTACATCGTTAAATGCGACTATTCTAAAAGAATTCGCGGTGATATTAGGCGTCGAATGCAGTTTTTCGTGGTTGTCCCTTGCGTTCTGCGTACTAAAGGGTATGGCGCAGAATTCGCAACTGAAAGCCTTCCTGTGTGGTAAATTGTCTGCAGGCGCACAAGTTGTCGCATGGTTGTATATGGAGTGCGGATCGACGTACAGTTTGCACGTCTCACATTTGTATATAGTTAATTCTGGGGGTCCATTCAATATGAGTCTCATTTTCACAAAGCGCGTCACATACATACTACGCGACACAATCTGGTGCACTTCTGCATCTGATAGCGTGCCAAAGAGCTTCAACCAGTCTTCGTTGAGTAGATTTTTGTAGTCATATTCCACAGCTTTGAATGAGTCCCGCGTTATTTTCGGTGAATGAAGCTGCTTGTGTCGCTTGTAACAACTTTCTTCCAGCCTCAAGACACAAATGTCGCAGCTCAACGTTGTCGTATCGTGTATATTGTTGTAATGGTTCTGACAATGCACTACAACATCGTCATATGAATCTGTAGCGACTTGGCAAGTCTTACAAAAGTAAAGAATATTCCAAGTGGAAGCGAGGGTTTCGTATCTTTTAATCAATTCGTTCACCTCGGCATCCTCTTTCAAATATTTATGGTGGAGTAGATGCACTTTGAACACGGATTCGGAGAACTTTTTCTTGCAATGCTTGCAAGTTTTCGAACTACCGCACTGGTGGTTGGCTAAGTAGTACGTTTCACAATCTTCGCATTTGGGATAGTCCGGAATATGCGGCACTATGGGCTTGTTATCTTCTAGGTTGACGAATGTGAAATCTCTTAATTTCGCGTTTGATTGTTTATGCAATTCTTCATGTGAATTCATAGGGATTCCCCCAAAGAACAAAAGGCCGCAGAATTCGCAATTCCGTTTGCTGGTGTACCGTTTGCACTCGCCAGTGGAATGGAAGCCACGAGACGTTTTCATGCAGGTGTGACATTTCTCACAATACATAAATTCGTATTTGTCTAGCTTCGGAATTTTAGTCGGAGTCGAATGTTCTGAATCTTGTTGCTTTCGCTTAAGATTTTTTTGAGTGGGCTTTTCTGGGTCTTTAAGTTTATCTTTTAGTGGACTCATTTGTTCCGGGACTTTTTGGGGAGTCAAATCTTCATCAGGCAAGACGTCGTCTACAAAAATGAAGTCCGCTTTGGTTTTATGTTTGCTATGATTACTCATATGCGATAATATATCGCTCACGTCTATATCGCACAGTTTGCAACGCACCGACGAAGATGTTCCTGTACAAACGGGTGTGTGCGCCTGAATCTTTTTGATTTCGAAATACACCGCGCACTTTTGACACCAAAACAGCATTTTTGAGTTCATATTCCCAGTAATTGGGTATGTTCGGAACGCGTCGTTATACTTATGTTGGTGTTCGTGAATCTTCATGTCTCTTAGACGGAATTGCTTGCAGCAAACGTCGCATTGGTAGCGTGAAATCATCGTGAGTTCAACGCAGGAAATGTGTAAAATCGCGGACCAACACGTCACGAAGTTAATGTTACATTTGTCGCAGTTAAAAACACAACTTTTCGGCACCAAATTGTCGTTGATTTTAATCTTTTCCGGCACTTTTATCGGAAATTGCGGTTGTGGTTTTTCTATGTCACGTTTTAAAGTTTGCGATTTTATTTTGAGTAACTTTTGGATGTCTTTTCTGCTGGTTATACGTTTAATTGTATTCTCACCCGGGTGAAAACGTTTCTGATGACGTTTTATGCTTCCCAACGAAGCAAAGAAATTCTTACACTTAATACACTTAAACTTCACTTTAGACCGAGGCTTTTCATCACCCACTTTAGAAACTGTGCTAACCGAACTCGATTCTATGTGTTGAATCCTTTGGTCATTTTCTGGTTCTTCTGTTTCACTTGATATCACTTTTTCCTTCGGAATTTCCAACAAGTCTTTTAACAACGAACCTCTTGGCTCGAAATTGTCTCTCTCTATATGCATCATTCTTACATGACTGTTAAACCGTTTCAAATGCGTAAACCTCCCTTTGCAAATTTTACAAACGCCGTTAAAAATCATTTTTTCGTAGTTGCCTTCTTCCGTCATTTCATGTACCATTCTCATGTGCACTTTGAACCATCTTATATCTAAATATGCTGAGTTGCATAGCTTACACGAGAACACTATGCGTTGACTAGTACTTGTACAATCGTTATACTTTACAGGGGTTGGTTGAGGCGTAGTATTCATAGGTAGAATATCATAGAGATGCTGTATCAGCGCTATTTGACTAGGGAAATAAGTTTTGCAATGTTCACAGTACTGGGGGGCGTTTTCAGGTTTTTCTTCAACTGTGGGGCTTTCAGATTCGGAATCTTCGGGGCTGTCTAACGCTACTAAGAACGAATGAGCGACCATATTGTGGGCGTCTAATGCATTTTGTGTTGCAAAAAGAGTCATACACTCCTTGCAATAGCAGTCACTGTTTTCTAAACGTTCTTTCCAGTCTTCTAAAGACACATACGCACCGTTTATGTCTCTAGTTGGTCGTTTGCAAGGCTTTGTGCCTAGAATGATTTTGTTCTTGTAATGGTATATCTCGTCTGAAAGATCTGGTATGTATTCTTCTGCCTCTGGTGCCTCAATTTCAGATTCTTGGAAACTTTCACAGTTCATCAATTCTTCTTCATGGTCGCCTAATTCTTCATCGTTATAATATTCTTCGAAAACCTCTTGGTGGTTAGATTCTTCTGGGTTTGCTGTCACGCTGAAGTTGTCTAACTCTTGGTTATGTAGATCTTCTTGGTTGTTCAGGTCTTGGTTATGTAATTCTTCTTGGTCGCCCAGGTTATAATTGTTGTCTTCCTGGTTTAAATCTTCTTGGTTGTCCAGATTATAATTGTTTTCTTGGTTTTCTGATTCTTCTGGATTATCTGTTTGGTTATAGCTAGTTTGTTCTTGATCTTCATTCGTGTAGTACTTGTATTGATCGTAGCTGTCGTATGAAACTGCTGATTCTGTAAACATTGTTATTGGTTTAGATTAAAGCAAATGTTTTTAAACACTCCCAATAGGTGGACCGACGATCTGGAGAGGTAGCGGGAGGTGCCTGGATGCGAATGGCACAGGACTAGCGATGGGCGTTATTCGTTATCACGGGTTATTAAACAAGTGATCAGCCTGACCAGTGATCACTCGTTATCCAGAAACGCCTAAACTAGTTTTTTTCTTAACGTCATACAACGTTAGAATCTCTTCGTTATTCAACACGATTGTTTCCACAACGCTCTAAAGCTAAACTGAATTCACTCTTAAGCAAACAACATAAGGTAGATGTTCGGTTGACATAAAAAATAACGTGTTTCCCGCTTCGTTATGACAGATTTGAGGACAACGTCGTACATTGACGATTTTTAAACATATTTTTTGTAACCTAAAGGAGTAAAGCGAGTAATGTATGGTGTCCAATTAATAAGGATCGCAACGAAACGAGTGCGTGTGCGAGTGAGAAAGCCATAGGACGTTAACATAAGTGTGGATGAAATAGGTATAATGTTCGTCGTACGTTAGATATTCAATTGAATTTGAGTCTTATTTTGAAGGTCATAAGTTCCTAAATGTCTTGCAGCTAACCAAACACCTAACGTTTTAATTATCACGCTTGCTTGAGAGTTGCGGAAATAACTTCGTTTAAAAAAAACTAGTTTTGAAAACGTTATTCGTGATTCGAAAACCGTCGCGTTTAGTTATTTCAAAAACCCATAACAACACATCTTTACACAGGACCGGTCTTTGTGGAAATCCTTAGGGGAGGCCTTTGTTCAGCTATGGACGTCTTTCGGTTGAAACGAACGAACGAACGAAATGTTTTTAAAACGTCTAGCATCAAGACAAATAAAAAAAAAGTTGCTCATTTGTAGACAGCAAGATAGATAGAATTGTAATTAAAAAAACGAAAAATAAAACATCTGAAATGGTGATTTACTGATTTTTTTCTATAGTCATCCATTAATCTATCATCTCCTTAGGTTTGGCTCGCTCATTTCGGGACACCCTGTGTATAAAATATTGATTTGACAAAACGTCGTTGACGTCTTTCCCGCACACCATAATCCGGGCCTTTTCAAGGCGAATAGGCACTTACAGGACAGATATGTACCATCCTAGACTGCATCTCACTTAACATCAGGTGCGATTGCAGCCTGCCTTGTCACCACATAAAAAAATGGCTGTGACATACGGACGGACAGACGGACGGACAGACGGACAGACAGACATGACGAATGTATAAGGGTTACGTTTTTTGCCATTTGGCTACGGAACCCTAAAAACAAAGTCTCCTTCCGCTGTCTGTCCCTATACAGGGTGTCCCGTAATGTAACGTCAAGCCGGAACTGGGTGTTGAGGCAAGTTATGCTGGTTATTAGAAAAATATAAAAAAAAATCTATGTGGCATATTTTCAAAATAATGGGCATTTAAAAAAAATCAAAAATTTCTACTCCAGGTAACGGTCTTTTTACTCGTGTTGCCACAAATCTTCACTTTTTCCAATTTTTTTTTTGTTATGTAACCCTGAATAATGCTTCTCTAAATTGTTATCAAAATTACAAAACCAGCTGCTCCAGCTTGGATGAAAAAAATACATTTTTCCCAAAAAAAATTTCAAAATAAAAATTTTGCCTAGTTTAAACTGACTGTACTGAAAAAAAATTTTACTACGCGAGTGTGGCAAGTGACGTCATAATTTGGCGCATTTAGTAAGGATTCCAAAATGGTATAACACTTGGTAAATTCTTTCTGTAATTGACGACAATTTTTGGTTTTTTGGAAATAATCCCGTTTTTAACTTTATCTACCTTGGTTAAAAATTATTATTCTAATGTGCCCAAAATTCAAGTTTCTGGCTTGAATGAGGTGGAGAAGCCATTTTAAAAGGTATGAGCGGGACGGAGAGGGCCATCTTACCAAGCAGGGATGTTATGGATATCCGTAACCGTAACCGAAACTATCGGATATCCGAAATAAAAAAATATCCATAACCGTAACCGAAACTGATTCAAAAGTTACAGATAGTTTCGGATAAAGGCGGAGTCTAAGGGTACAATTATTCCAAACTGCAAAACTCTATGAAATCTGCAGTATACACGCCGCAGCGGCAATGCCGCGCTGCCGATTTCATAGAGTTTTGCAGTTTGCGGTCTGCGGCCCGTCTTGGAATTGTACCTTAAATCTTAATATTTGTTACCAACTTGTCTGGCATTCCCTGGCACCATCTAATATGCCAGCCTGTTTAACCTTTATCATACATAGGTGTCGTCTTAGTTGGTACATAAAGTAGCTATGTGGGTCACGCAGCATCTTGCTATTTGAATTATACCTACATTTTTGAAATTCTAATAATTCCGTAACCGAAATTATCCGAAACTTTCGGATAATCTGAAATGATTTCATATCCGTGACCGTAACCGAAACCGGTATAATATTATTCTAATATCCGTAACCGTATCCATAACCGAAACTTCATATCCTTATTATCCCTGTTACCAAGTACAAGTGCAGGCAGAGCAGGTAGTAACGGCGCGCACGCACGGGTGACTTTTGTCACAGTATGTCAACTACTAATTACTGTCATGGTGACAAAAGTTTCTGTGACTGACTGTACGGTAGTCAGTCACAGAAACTTGAATTTTGGGCACATTAGAATAATAATTTTTAACCAAGGTAGATAAAGTTAAAAACGGGATTATTTCCAAAAAACCAAAAATTGTCGACAATTGCAGCAAGAATTTACCAAGTGTTATACCATTTTGGAATCCTTACTAAATGCGCCAAATTATGACGTCACTTGCCACACTCGCGTAGTAAAATTTTTTTTCAGTACAGTCAGTTTAAACTAGGCAAAATTTTTATTTTGAAATTTTTTTGGGAATAATGTATTTTTTTTATCCAAACTGGAGCAGCTGGTTTTGTAATTTTGATAACAATTTAGAGAAGCATTATTCAGGGTTACATAACAAAAAAACAATTTGGAAAAAGTGAAGATTTGTGGCAACACGAGTAAAAAGACCGTCACCTGGAGTAGAAATTTTTGATTTTTTTTAAATGCCCATTATTTTGAAAATATGCCACATAGATTTTTTTTTATATTTTTCTGATAACCAGCATAACTTGCCTCAACACCCAGTTCCGGCTTGACGTTACATTACGGGACACCCTGTATATGCTTAGATCTTTTAAACTACGCAACGAATTTTGATGCGGTTTTTTTTAATAAATAGAGGGATTCAAGAGAAAGGTTTTAGAGGTATACTTAGCACCCGTGCGAAGCCGGGGCGGGTCGCTAGTTCTGCATAAAACATAACCGTCTGGCGCAGTCGGGTAAAAAAAGCTTTTATTAAAAAACTAGCTTTCCGCCCGCGGCTTCGCCCGCGTGGAATTTTGTCTGCCACAGAAAAACTTTATCGCGCGCGTCCCTGTTTCAAAAACCGAGATAAAAACTATCCTATGTCCTTTCCCGGGACTCAAAATATCTCTATGCGAAACATCAAAATCGGTTCAGTGGTTTAGGCGTGAAAGCAAGACAAACAGACAGAGTTACTTTCGCATTTATAATATTAGTATAGAATGTAAAGATATAGTTTTTACCTTCATACTGGTCCTCGTCAAGGTCAATGGGCTCGTCCTTGATCTGCAGCAGGCCCTGGATGCGAGGGTTGTCCAGGATGTCGTGCTCCTCGATGTCTATGTCGTCTGCCATCTGGAATTGATGTCAGACATCTGAAGTCTTAGTTCAGTTTTTCGTGACTGACACGTTCCTAGCACGGTCATGGTATGATATGGTGTAGTGCAGGGTTTCTTCTTCTCAGCACTTGCCAAATGTTGGTCTCGAAGCGCTGGTAGGGTAAAAAGATTATGAGACATGTAGAGGCTCCTTAAGAGCAAAATGACGATTTGTAAGAACTATTTATTAGTCTAAACAAATAAAGAAATTTTGACTTTGACTTTGACTTTCCGAATTTTTTTTTGCCAAGGAACCCTATCAATTAGGGTTCCTTGGCATATGGCATATACTTTTCCTAGCGGAACCCCCGTACTACTCCGCCCGCACGCCCTGCCCCTCCCTTGTGCGTAAACAAGTCGGTGCGCGCGAACAACGACGGTCACGAAACGTGGGATAATATTTTTTACGGAACCCTTGCGGCCTTTCCACGGAACCCCAGGGTTCCGCGGACCACCATTCGGGAACCGCTGGTGTAGTGGGTAGAGACCTTAAGGATAAATGTGTTACTGCATAAAAACTTAAGACAAATACATACAAGTTCAGTTTCAATAAAATTAAGACGCTAAAGTAAATAATTAATACCAAAACTACGCAAAATGTATTGTCTGTATCTTAGGTATCTATTTAAAAAGTGCTGACTATACTATTGTATATGTGTGTCAAACTACAACTACATTGATTGATATAATTAACTACTTACTAAGTATTATTTCTACATTGACCTAAAATAAGTAATTAATAAATTGCCAGTACAGGAAATTTTTCAATTTTATTTACATTACATAACAGTAGCGGTCCGCCCCGGGTGCCAAGCATCAGGGGGTGACAAAGTCGCGCAGATTAGTACTCACTGACGCATCTGCATGGCAAGGACGGTCGTGATGTCATGACAGGGGGGGTGCCATTCTGGGGTGCCTTAGGCTATAATTTATATTATNGGGGGGGGGGGGGGTGCCGCCCCGGGTGCCAACCTATGCTACGCCGCCACTGTTACATAATAATATAGAAATTCAATAATCAGTTATACAGGGTGTCTTGTACGGAACATCCCTGTAAGGGATTTGGGACATTTGGAACCTATTTAGGGTGGGTTGCACAATCTTACATTTACCATAATCAACGTCAAGTCAGTCAAACCATTACCGGTGATTTTGTATGGTCACCGGTAATGGTAATAGTTACGGTTAAAGTAAGGTGGTGCAACTTTGCCTATATGCCTACTAACATAACTAAATTGATTGCAAATGGCCTACTTTAATCCCTCACAAGGATATTCATTCACCCATTACAAGTCACCCTGTATACTTTTGTGAAAACTAATAATTGAATTCTAAACAACTTCATATAAATAATTCGCAAAGATATTACAAGGTTTTAAAATAATTTTAAGATAATAATTTAAAACTCAAAGAGGAACGAAAAGAATAAAAAAAATCTAAATAAATAAGTTAATATCCTTGTACATTTTACACTGTGCCTCTAGCCCTAAACTTAGCAAAGCTTGTATGGGTACTAGACAACGGATATAAACATACTTAAACACTTTTTTAAGGTACTTCTAGCTTAATTATGTGGTATTTATTTACCCGACTGTGAATATTTATGTGTTGTAGTCTGTGCACTTTTGCAGCACATAATGTGTATGTAAAAATTAACATTATGTGCCACAGTAAGTACATATTTAGCTTGTTATGCTGTCATCAATATTGGTATTTTAACATGTTTTAACCCATTATAGACTAGCGGTCCCATATGGTACCACTTTTTTGTGTGTTTTAATTTGGATCTATACATTAACACGTTAAAAGATGCAGTGCTCTGATTGATGCAAGTCGTAGCCAATAGATATGGTCTATGCTTCTAAGAATAAAAATAGACAGTTATTCTTTTCAGTTGTGTGTAATTGACAATTGAAGTGAGTGCATCAAATTTTTCTCTTAAAAATTGACGCGCCTTTCAAGTTAGTGATCATATTTTTTTTGGGTGACAGTGAAATACTAATTTTGTTAGAATCTTGTATTCTCCATAAGTGCTCTTATTGTGAAATGGTGTAAAATTACGTCGATATGTAATAATAATGGCAAATATTGCATGTCAAAATTACTGGTACCGTACGGTACCGCTAGCCGCTTACCGTGTCTTTTTAATTATTTTATGATTTTTAATTTTTACTATATTTATTGGGAAGTATGTGATATATTCAATGGTATATAAGGTAAACAGGAAGATAAAGTATAATAGTTTCCTATACTTTACAAAACCATGGGTTTTTATTTATTTTAGATGTAATTTATACGAAACATTGGCAGTTTTGGAGGACGATGAAGATCCCAAGACGAAGCAGATGTTCATGAACGAACTCAAGAAAATTGCAACTCTCCAACAATATTAGAGTATAGAAAATTTAACGTGGGGCTATGTGCAGCGTGCAATGCCAAGCTGCATTTCAAATTTTTGAATAGTCAAAGATAAAAATGAACATTACTTAAGCCAATAAACACCTTTTTTACATTTAATGTCACTCCTGTTATTTGCTTGTATATTAATACATTTTATAATAAAAATAAAATATATAATTTACCCTATTTTTATAAAGTCCATGATAAAGTTATGTTTTAACCGACTGACACGGTAAGAGGCTAGCGGTACCATATGGTACCAGCATTTTTTTTCTAGATTACAGGTCGGATATTTTTTTTAATGCTTGTATCGCATTATGTAGACCATAATTAAGAACATATTTCAAAAAAACAAAAATCTGACACTTCAAGAAAACTCAGTCTATAATGGGTTAAAGTTGAAGAAATCAGCTAAGCTATAAGTACCTAAAATAGAGTCAGTCTGGTACATCTGACAGGAGATAAGATGTAAATACAGTGTGGTAAATATCCATAACAAATGTTTTAATAATTTACTTAATAAATTTTTATGACACCTAATTGCTAGTTTTATTTAAATAAACCTGTTAATTCTACTCTTTCCTTACTGATGTGTTTAGCCCTAAGATAAAGGTATCAATATTTGATGAAAAGGTGAAAGGGACCAACCATAGTAGCTACAAAAAATGTTTTTGTTTGACTTACCTACTTTCACCAAATCAATTTTTAAAATTCATTTGTGCCTTTGAAATCCCTACCATAGTCTCTAAATGGATGTGTTAAGTCATAGTCTCTAAATGGATGTGTTAAGTCATAGTCAAGCTCAATTAAATATGGGAAATTCAACGAAATGTAAGAAATTAAAATTTAAATGCATTTTATTAGGTTGTTTGTACACACAGCAATGTTTTATAAAAACAATTGTTCTATTTACCTTGTATCAGCTTTTGTTGATCTTCATTAACTATCACAAACTAATGTGGTAATTTCGGTGGTAAGTACGAGTTCTTTTTAATTTTAATCATCAATTTAATATTCGGTGAGGTTACTTTTCAACGAAAAATGAATGATGAAATGAATGAACAAACACAGAGGAATGTGAATGGATGAGTGAATGTGCATGAATGAATGACAAGCTTTAGTGCTGCGACTTGATGAAAATAAATGACCATTCGAAATTTCAATTGATTTGCAGTTGGGTTAGTTTTTATTTTTCTAAGCTTAAAATAACTCAAGAACCAAAGACACATAAATAAACTTAATACTTTGTGCTTCACACATGTCATGATGATCATAATTTTATTGCTTAAATACATAATATCCTACTTCACTCCACAGATTCGATGTGAATACGATCAATTACGATGGCAATACGACAGCGAAAAAAAAGTTTAGAAGATAGTTTCGCGCCAAAATGTGACATATTATGTGTGCGAATGTCAGCTGATGTTTTGATCATTTTTATTTTGTTGCGAAAACTGAAATTATTATAGTAAATAGCTCGTTAAATACAGTTTTTGTTAGTTTTCATTATTTTGTATCATTCATGGCCCGAACAAAGGCTTCAGTGGGTGCTAAAGGTGAGTTTTTGACACAAACATGACCTAACCTCTCACTACAATGTTTTCAACTTATTTTTTTGCGTTTTAGTTGCATCTGGGAAAAGCAGCAAGGCTCGATGCAGCGTAGCGCCATTGGCTAGCAGCAGTGGTGGTTCTGGTACGAAAATTACGATAATTAACTAGTTTTCAGGCGTAAAATTTTAATGTAAAGTTTGGTCTCATAAAAATGACTTATAACTACAGGAAGCGGTGATAAAGCTTCCCGAAGCGGCTCTGGCGGCGGTAACTCAGTCTGCCACCGAGAGACTCCAAAGTGGCAGAAACCAATCACAAACTTCTTTATTTGCAAAGATAACAGTCGCACTAAAAACGATTCCGATACTGAAGAATGTGACGAGGCTGCTGGTAAGTCTTTTTTACACTTTAAGTTTTTAAGACCGAAATGAAATTTCATTACGTGTAAGATTTCATAAAAATAAATTTAATGCTTTGACTAATTTATTTTTCATTATTCAGAAAACCACAGCTCTTTATAATATTAATACAAACAGGTATTTTTATAGTTCTTACAGCCAATAATGGATTCTATATGTAATGCGTTTGGTTACAGCCGGCAGTTCGAAGCCAAAACCTAAACGGAACGTAATCGAATCAGAGGACGAAGATGAAACTGAAAGACCAACTAACAATGTTCTGGATGAAACTATCGAATTGGAGCCATTAACGGGCGAAAACAGCCACAAAATTGACGAGTATTACAACAAAAATTCAAAAGGGAAAGGCGTAGGGAAGAAAACTAAAGGCAAAGAGAATATCGATGCCAACACTGAAAAGAGAAACTCGGTGAAAAGGGAACTCGAAGAATTGACGCTGGAAGAGGAAAGCTTACCGGCCACAAAGAAGATGAAAGTGAATTGATCTGACAAACGTACCTCTTAGTCGTAAGTATTGTTTAAACCACTGTTAATACCAACAATTTTGTTGTATGTTACTTGGGTTACACATCATTTATGTCCGTTTTCACCATCTCTAATTTTTAAGTGACCCCTATGTAAATTACCACCATAATACAGGGTGGAAACGATAAGTGATCAAACATGATTATTTCTAAACTATACAAGATATCCAAAAACTGGTTACTGATCCTGAAAGTCCTTCACGAGCTCTATCCAACAGTACCAATAATAGGTTACAAAACAAACTGGATCTATCCGAAAATTCAATGTTTCCAGCTTCCATACATTTAGTACTGCCACAGTCATGGCACTCATGTCTTGATAATATTGTAGCAAGTAAAGCCTAAAACCAATGTTTTCTATGAATAACTTTAAATAAGAATGGAATTTACGAGTTCATTTTAAGTCTTTATAATTTAATTAAAAAAATTAACACTTCTAATATTGTGTGGCTGGCATACATTTAGTATGGAGGTTGAAAACATTGAATTTTCGGATAGATCCAGTTAAATAACCTATTATTGGTACCGTTTGAAAGAGCTCGTGAAGCACTTTCAGGATCAGTAACCAGTTTTTCGAAATCTTGTATAGTTTAAAAAGTATACGAGTTAGATCACTTATCGTTTCCACCCTGTATAGTATAAAAATTAGGGATTGATGGTGAAAAAGACATGAGACCTGTAAATATACCTTAGTTCTAAGTAAAAAGTTGATGGGCGAATTTTTAATCAGCTTACTTGAAGATTACTATGGATTTTTGGACCAAATAAATAAAAATTTCAACTTATTCTTGCCAGTTCAGGACTTTAGTTTTGCATTTTTGTTTTAGTAAAAAACTAGCTTTCCGCCCGCGGCTTCGTCCGCGTAAAATTTTGTCTGACACATAAAAACTATCCCTGTTTCAAAAACCGGGATAAAAACTATCCTATGTCCTTTCCCAGGACTCAAACTATATCTATGCCTTATTTCATCAAAATCGGCTCAGTGGTTTAGGCGTGAAAGCGTCACAGACAGACAAACAGTTACTTTCGCATTTATAATATTAGTAAGGATAGAGATCATTAAATCTTCAAATAAGTAATAGATAGATTAAAATCAGCCCATATTCAATGTATTTTCTTGATTTCATAAGTTTGTGGACCAAATAGATGTAATGTTAAGTTTTTTTTTATAATAAAAACACAATGCAATTGCAAAAAATATTTTATTTCTGTATGCATTCATAGAAAAAGCAAAATGTATTATGCATAAATAAAAAATGACACACAATAATTTAAATTACACACCCGAAAATAATATAAAACATAATTTTTATGTTTTTTACATGCAAAGTTACAAAAAAAAGTACAAAATAAAAAATTAAATTTTTTAATTCAAAATAAAACAGCATTTTACACACTATCCACCCGAAAACGTATCGTAACCGTATCAACTCGAGGCAGTATTCTTTGTATGAAACACCGTACTGCAATGCACACTTATCCACCTGTAACGTAATCGCGATTGCGATGCGAAAGGCGATACGGTGTTGATCCCTTTCCGGCTTGATAAGTGTGCTATGACCTTTAGTGTGAACTGAAAACTACGAAAACCAACACGGAATTGGGAAATGACGTTGCCGTACGTACTCCATATATAGCATTAGGACTGTGTGACTGTAGCCTAACAACATGGGGGTAGACTGATTTTAAACCACAGTTAGCAACCGCTCCAGTCTGCCTGTGACCACGACTGGTGGTGAAAGTATTACAGAATTAAATTCCCGATTTACGTTTTCTACAACAATTTGTATTCTGAATAAAAATATTACTTATTAAATTCCGGAAATACACAATTTTAGGGAGGCTATTGTTTTTGAATTTACCGCTAGAGGCGCTACTGTAGTTCTGTAGTGTGATGCTAAAATTCAAATATGGCGCTAGTGTTTTGTCTTCGAAATAATAATAACTAATTTTTAGTAATGTGGGTGGATTACGCGGTTTTATTTCTGAATTGTTGTGAATATTTTTAATACCTATGATTAAAAAGTGCAAATATGTGTTGTGTTAGTACTTTTAAAGTAGAGTCATGAAAAAGTGGTGGAATGAAAGAACATCTAATTCGAAGGTAAGTACCAATTTTTATTTAAACTGGGGCAGAAATGTTCTCGAGTGGCGACCACGGGCCGGAAAACGTAGTGTGGGCAGGCCCACCAATAGGTGGACCGACGATCTGGTGAAGGTCGAGGGAAGTGTCTGGATGCGGGCGGCGCAGGACCGGTCATTGTAAAAACCTTGGGGGAGGCCTTTGTCCAGCAGTGGACGTCATTCGTCTAAAACGAATCTATTTTTATGTAAACTTAATTTTTACGCGCGTAACAAACTTCGTAACCATCTGACTGAGCACAAAACCGTAGCTCTCATTAGCGCCATATTTTTCGCAATTTTTGAGATTGGATAAAATTATACGACGTCGTATCGTGGGAATATACGACGAGCAAGCGACACGCACTAGACTGTACTCGTACATCGAAGTCCTTAAGAGATTCCAGCAAATTAATAAAAAGTTATAGATCGTGCGATCCACGAAGACGCGCCCCACCAGTTTTTGGTGGAGTCGCGCGGGGTGCGGGGAGTTTGATCTGAGCAATCCGAGCGTCATTATTGTAGTGTGCGTGTGCACTCATGGATGATTAGCGTGTACCGATAACACTCAAACATTAGCGGAAGAATGGTGAGGCGCGTCTTCGTGGACTAAAGGTGAGTTAAGGAAGTAGCACATTTATCAACCCGGAAAGAGACCGTAACCGTATCATCTAAAGCCTGGTCCGTGAGCACGTAGAATCCCGTCCAATGACCCCACGCTGCCCATCCTTGTCGCTCGCACGTAATTATGTTGCTGTCGCGCTCGCACACTCACTGCGGGCGCGCGTCGCACAGTCGCGACAGCAATATAAGGATGGGTAGTTTGGGGTCATTGGACGGGATTCTACGTGCTCACGGACCAGGCTTTAGAGGCGGTCAGTATTCTTTGTATGAAACTCCATACTGCAACGCACACATAACCGCAACGTAAACGCCTCGCCTCGCGGTTGACAGCGCGCGAAAGGCGAACGTTGTTGATCCCTTTTTAAACTTTCGCGTTCCATTTTAATTAAAATAGTAAGACACGGGTCTTAACTCGACGTTTGTTAATGAGTTACATTATGTACTCACGGCTTGACGCTTCGGCTGCGATGCTGCACGCGTTAAGACCCGTGTCTTACAATTTTAGTTGTTGATCCCTTTCCGAACTGATAAGTGTGCTACGTCCTTTACTCTACTAAATTACGCGACTAGTGCGGGCAAGGCTTATTATACATACACACTGGACTGGCTGCTGTCATAATATTTTTGTGCCTATTTGAGTTTCGCCATTTTAGGGCACTAGGCCATATGCCTTCTTCCTTGATCACACGTATCGAGCAAACGGGCGAGACAGTGCTCTCTGCCGAGTACTTGGTGTGTATAAACATTACGCCGAGCGCTCGAGTAGGTGACTCGCTCACCCAACTCTCTCGGTCTTACTGTCTCGCCCGTACCACTAGGTAGGTGTGATCAAGGCTATACTGTAGGCAGATACGATTGTCCATGGAACTAAAAGTATGGACACAGCCTGTCCAGTGTGTATGTATATGTATAGTAATACGGAGGGCTTAGTGTGAGTTTACATACGTCCACACTAGTGAGTGCGTAAAAAAATGACATCAAATGTATGACGTATTTTACAGCGCCCCTAGCGAAAACTTTCGAGAACTAAAATTTTCATATATTTTTAACGGGCTCCATGTAAACTCACACTCAACCCTCAGGTCAGTGAACTTTTACCAGAGTAAAACAAATGAGTAGGTCATCTTCATAGAAACGCGGGGATTAGCAGTCAGCCAGTCGTGGTTGCGCCGAATTTTGTCAGTGTGTGCGTGCGCGCCGCATACGTATTGGCGCGCTCCCATACAAACTGCGCTCGGTGCGTTTCTATGAAGATGACCTACTCATTTGTATTTACTCTGCTTTTACTTTCCAAGATTGAGTTTTAGTTTAAGTAGATCTCCAACAATGCCACCTCCTAACAGCCCAGTTCTTTCATCGTCGCAATCGCCCGGGCTGTTGCCGGGGGGCCCACCGTTTGAGGGGGGGCCACCGTTTGATGGGGGACCGCCGTTTGATGGGGGACCGCCGTTTGATGGGGGTCCACCGTTTGAGGGGGGTCCGCCGTTTGAGGGGGGTCCACCGTTTGAGGGGGGACCACCGTTTGATGGGGGACCACCGTTTGATGGGGGACCACCGTTTGATGGGGGACCACCGTTTGATGGGGGACCGCCGTTTGATGGGGGACCACCGTTTGATGGGGGACCGCCGTTTGATGGGGGACCACCGTTTGATGGAGGACCACCGTTTGATGGGGGACCACCGTTTGATGGAGGACCACCGTTTGATGGGGGACCGCCGTTTGATGGAGGACCACCGTTTGACGGGGGACCGCCGTTTGATGGGGGACCGCCGTTTGATGGGGGACCGCCGTTTGAGGGGGGACCGCCGTTTGATGGGGGCCCGCCGTTTGATGGGGGACCACCGTTTGATGGGGGACCGCCTCCTGGGTTGTTGCCTGGTCCGCCTGGCTTGTCGCACTTATCGCCACCACCACCTAGCAGTCCACCTGAATATAATAAAAATATAATTTGTAAGTAAATAGGTAAAAAATAACCAATAGCCTTATTCACGTAACAAAACTCCAACGACAACAAATCGCTGATTTGAGAAGAAAGAAAGCAAGGAAGAAAGAAAGAAAATACATTTATGGCACACTAGAACAACAAATTACAGAAATTAATAAATATTATTAATTTAAAAATTATGCCAAATAGGCTTCCACTCCAGTTGCGATCGTGAAATACGCGAGTTAGGCCACAGACCGATCATCATCATCATCATCCGTTTACAGTCCACTACTGGACTTTGAGCCTACTATACTTTAGTGCAGGGTTTCCCAATGTTTTTTTGCCAAGGAACCCTAATTGATTATACTTTTCCTAACGGAACCCCCGTACTACTCCGCCCGCACGCCCTGCCCGTCCCTTGTGCGTAAACAAGCCGGTGCGAGCGAACAACGTCGGTCACGAAACGTGGGATAATATTTTTTACGGAACCCTTGCGGCCTTTCCACGGAACCCCAGGGTTCCGCGGACCACCATTCGGGAACCGCTGCTTTAGTGGAGGGTTTTGCCATAATCTCCACGCTTGGCAGGCGGGTTGGAGATCGCAGATTAAAATATTTCTCTGACCGATACAAATAATATGACCAATGTTCAAACACACAAATGTTTGCATTGTGTTATCTCAATTCGTGCTCATCGCTGAAACTCCTGTGCAGCCAAGATCAAATTCAAATTCATTTATTTCACAGAAATACACGTCCACTAGATGTTAGTAGTACATAATCAATTTCGTTACAGTGTATCTTGCCATGACTGGCAAAAAGTCCCGAACATTAGCGTATTTGTAGGCTTTTTTTACCAGGGGGCCCCGGGCTAGTTGGTCCGGAGCAGACCATTTCCACAAAGGCCGGTAGGTAGCGGCCTCAGCGCCTTCCTGCTACGCGCGTTTTCCGATACCTGGCCTCCACTCCAGAACCTGCCCCATCGGCCGTCAGTTCTGCTTACTATATGCCCTGCCCATTGCCACTTCAGCTTGCTAATCCGTCGGGATATGTCAGCGACTTTAGTTCGTTTACGGATCTCCTCATTTCTGATTCGATCGCGTAAAGAAACTATCCAGTAGTTTCAAAGTCGAACCGAACCGGGTAGAAAGAAACCGATTTGTCAACACACGCACTAAGGGTGGCCCGATTCTAATTTGTATGAAGGATCGGCCGATACCGAATCAGTGTAATAATTACTTTCGTACATGCCCATACTGATTAACAGCCCGACACAACTGACAACTTAAAGTCGGTGGTCTGCGTCTAGGCTAAAGGTTCGGCCAAACCAACGCGATCACACGCGATCAGCCGGCGTGCAGCGATGGCGATCAATGCATTTAAGTCTGGTCGCCATCGCTGCACGCCGGCTGATCGCGTATGATCGCGTTGGTTTGGCCGAACCTTAAGGGTATCGTATTTTTCTTACCTAATAGAGGAAGGGTGGGTTTCGGGTCACAGAGGCAGTAGCATACCTGAAACAAAGAATAAAGAAATAAATTACTAACAAACATAAAAACAGAACAAACAGTTTGGTTGTCTTCTTCTCCATCGCTACACTCTTGGTCGTGATCGTTACACATGGATTGGTAGCAAGCTTCAGAATCCGTCATCATTCGTCCCGCATTGCAGCCTTTCTTGTACACTCGTGCGTGGAGTGGACCATTGAGTGCAGTTTTAACTTGAGAGCCTAGTGTGAGTTTACATCAAATGCGCTCACTACATTAAATGTATGACGGATTGTACAGCGCGCCTAGCGGGAAACGTTCAAAAACTAAAATTTTCATAATTTTTTTAACTCACACTCAGCCCACTGATCAGTCCAGCGCCCTTCAGGTTAGGTCATAATAGACTTACGCCCGTATTTACAACACGTATCGCTTAGTACAGCAGCAGACGCAGCAGACGTACGCCCGTATCGCTTTTTTTTTTTTTATGTGACAGGAGGCAAACGAGCAGACGGATCACCTGATGGTAAGTGATTACCGTCGCCCATAGACACCCGCAGACCCAGGGGCGTTACAGGTGCGTTGCTTGCTTGCGTGAAGTAGCAAATCGAACGAACAGCGTTGAATAGAGCTCTGTGATTGGTTCGTGTGTGACCCTGTGCGTCCACGAGCACTGTGAGACCTCATAGAAATGTCAAATCGGAAAGGGATCAACACCGTATCGCCTTTCGCGCGCTGTCGTCGCGTTTCGCGCGCTGTCAACCGCGAGGCGAGGCGTTTACGTTACGTTGAGGATAAGCATAGCTGGGCACCGTTAATCAAATAGTTAACTTCGTTAATCGTTAAACCGTTAATAAATAAATTAACTTCGTTAAACGTTACATTTCACAAGATTTAACGCAAGTTAACGTTAATCGTTAATCCGTTAACACATGATAATAAAACGAAAAAAATAAATGTATGCAAGGTTCATATAATTTCGAAAGCTTGTATCGCGCATGAAAATTCCTCTTTTATGTTTGCGCTAGGTGGATCCGNATTTACCCGCTACAAGCTTTCGAAATTATTTGAACCTTGCATAAGTACCTACAATTATTTTTTTCGTTTTAGTACAACTGCATTTCAGAATAAAAGCTTGTTTTTAAAAAAGTTTTTAATTATTATAATTTTATTTTACACTTTTTAGTAAGTATCTCAATCTCAGAGCCTTGGTTCAATTACAATACAATTTAGCACCAAAGTGCTTGAAAAGACAAATCCAGCAAACACAAACTCGATAAGTTTCCACCGTTTCGTTTAGGAATTCCTATGGCCAACTCCTGACTCCATCATCAGGACCCTGGACATCATCTAGTACTAAAGTGCTCGAAAAGACAAATCCAACGAACCCAAATTCGATGCGATGCCGCCGATTCATTTAGGAGTTCATATGGCCACCTCATGACTCCATCATCAGACCAGCTCAATGGTACCATAACATTGTATTGTCATCGTACCTACATAAGTATACCAAATTTCAGCTTAATCGGTTGAGGAAAACTGGTCTTAAATTCAATTGCAAGAGTTGTCCCACACATACCTACTACTTAACAAGTGTCGTTAGTGATCTGGATCTAAAAACTGTTGTTTTGGGTTCTGGAAGTTCTGGAAGCCCGAATGTACTTGTAAGAACGCGTTTTTCTAGCGTTTTTCAGCGTGCCTGCTGTATCTTTTTGGTAAATAAATAGTAGGTACTGGGTTAACGATTAACGGACTTAGGAAAATTTAACGGAAGTTAACGAGTCCGTTAACAATTTTTAAAGTTAACTTAAAAGTCAATCCGTTAATAGAAATGTTAACTTCGTTAATTAACGATTAACGGATTAACGAGTTAATGCCCAGCTATGAGGATAAGTACATTGGAAGCAGCAGCGACGACATCGTAAAGGTAGCAGGGAAGCGCTGGACGCAGGCCGCTACCAATCGATCAACGTGAAAAGCATAAGTGGAGGCCTATGTTCAGCAGTGGACGTCCTATGGCTGAAATGAAGATGATGAGGATAAGTGAACGTTGCAGTTTGGAGTTTCATACAAAGAATACTGACCGCCTCGAGTTTTTTATTTTATTTTTTTATTGAGTTGATACGGTTACGATCCCTTTCCGGGTTGATAACTGTGCTACGTCCTTTATCTAAATCGAGTAAGTAGGTCGTTTTAGTCAAAAGATTTCAACTGCAGCGTTTCGATGACTCTTTTATAATGCGAACAGCTAGGGACTGGAATTCGTTGCCTGCTGCTGTCTTTCCCGAAGACTATAATCCAGGTTTTTTCAAGGCGAGAGTGAATAGGCACTTACAGGGCAGATATGTACCATCCTAGACTGCATCCCATTAACATCAGGTGCGATTGTGGTCAAATACCTGCCTTGTTATGCATAAAAAAAACTGCAGCCTAAGGATATTTTTTGATCACTATACAGGGTGGAATTTTGTAATGCCACCTTTGAGGGAAAGTACTCTTAATACTGTAGATAGAAAATGTTACTCAAAGGAAAGGAAACATTCCTTAATTTAGGAAAACAAATAGAACTGCATTCGAAGATTTCTTAAAATTTACTTGCCACACTGGGGAATCGAACCAACTAAAATTTGTTTAAAATTACACCCTGTATTTTTATTGCATCGATCGTAAGGGTTAAGTATAAGGAGGAAATCTCTCTAACAAACTTGATAAATCAAATCAAAGGAAAACCATGAAATCTTGAATTACTATAATTATTTACAGAAAATTGTATGGTATGATGGTTAATTTTCGACAATTATTAGAAAAACTTTGAATGCAGTTCTCTTTCTTTTCAAAAATAAAGGTATGTTTTCTTTGAGTAAAATTTTCTATACATATACAGTATTAAGAGTACTTTCCCTCCAGGTGGCATTACAAAATTCCACCCTGTATAGCTTCCCTTACCACCACTTCGGGACAACATTATGACCTGGTTTGCAAGATGCCCGTTTATTATTTTAAGTTTATTTATTAACTTATATGCTCATAAAATGCAGTAAGTACATAAGGCAAACGTAATATTCGGCATTATCCTCCAGTTAACCTTAAGGCCAAACTGAAAGAGTAGACGGTACAAAATTCAATTATAATTAAAAAAACTACTTACCAAAGATATCAAAAAGAAAATGGTCTTCATATTTGCTTCGTTTAAATATTTTTTCCAAATTAATTTATCACACTTTCTGTACAGAAGTGTGATAATGTGTGTGAAGATATAAATTTGATACCCCTTTTATACGGGTTCAGGTAATTTATGCATTATTAGAATTAAAAAACAAATAGTGCACTCGCAAACATGCAACTTCTCAGTAATTGGTGAACGAAATAAACATGCAAGTGGAAAAAAGAAAGAAGCCACGATAGCTGAATGGTGAAGGGGTCGGACTGGCCGACTCGTGATCCGGGGAACGCGGGTTCGGTCCCCGCTGCCGCTCTATTGTGGTGAAGTTACTCGTGATACAAGCATTTAGCTTAGTACGAAGGGCTAACGGGATTATTAGTTATTCCTTTATTCATCTTACTTTCTTATTTTTAATTTTTCTTTTTACAATGTAATTATTATCAAAAAATAAAAATACATTATAAAAACAAAAATCTTAAAAATAGTTAACCCGCTGGCAGCGGAGCAGGGCCCAGGCTACCGGTGGTCAGGGTCACAGGCTGAGGAACCTCCGGACAATGCGTGCCGTGCTGAGGATCACCGCCTTATTAGTTATTATTATTATCTAATTAAACAATTAACTACTAATAATCTTTAATAAAAAAATTACAGGTGACTAAGGGTTCGTTCGTTTCAGCCAAATGAAGTCCACTGCTGGACAAAAGCCTCTCCCAAGGATTTTCATACCGACTGGTCCGGTGCTGCCTGCATTCTGCGGACCAGATCCTTCCTTCACCAGATCGTCGGTCCACCTAGTTGGGCCTGAACTACCAGTCTCTCCATCTAGTTCTCATCTCTTGTTCTTTAGTCTATTAGACAATTTGACACCATTCCCCAATAATTCGAAATCACAACTTTTCTAAAAAGACACTTCATTCTGGTCTTAAAAACTTAATCAATTTTAAATTACCTGTAAATTATGATTTTTGGTCGCGTTGTAATTGAAAAAAGTAGTTTAATTGAGTTGACAAAATAGTGACGTCACTTGCTTGTAGTGCCATACAAAATCTATGGGATAGTTTCGTTTTGACAGTTTTAAAAAGTACGTCAATTGATTGGTGGTGTCAGCATGTCTAGTAAGATTATAAAAATGCTAGATCTATCTATGTTTTCCGTTCACCCATGTTTTAACAGATGTTTAAAACTTCCAGCACCTGATAAATAGGTACTAATCCTATTTTTGCATTAATAAATTGACATTAAAATTGTCTACGCAAAGATACTTTTACATAACGCAAACAAATTAACTGTTCATCACCCTAAATGCACCAATGTTATGTCAATACGCATGATGACATTAAAGGAGAAATTAAAATGATGGCTGTTGGGACAAAAAATTTCTCGGTTTATTCCCGTTGTCTAACCAGTGGGGAATTTAATTAAATAATTAAAATTTATTATTTACTAGCGGCCGCCCGCGACTTCGTACGCGTTGATCCCGTTTTATCCCCTTAGGAGTTGAATATTGCAAAATCCCGTCTAAGGCCCAGTTTTTTTATTCATAGTTAAAATAACAAATTGTTAAATTTTGCTACTAATGGTTAAATATTAACAAAATGTAAACTAATAGTTAAAAAATGCCCTAAATTCAACTATTGTTCGAAAAACATTATTTTCGGATATTTAACCACTTGTAATTTGACATCTGTCAAATTTGACTATTGGTTATTTTAACTACGAATCAAAAAACTGGGTCTAAGGCTGTTTTTTGATTCGTAGTTAAATTAACCAATGACGAGTGGCGAGAGGCGATAATTAACAACTGGAATTTAGACTATTTAAACAGTAGGTTACAAATCGTCAAATATTTTGCTCTAAATCAATTCATCAATCAATTCGACTTCTCGGCACCAGCCGGTATATTGAATAGGGATGTTTCCTGGGTCAAAAAGCAAGAGTTTTAATTAGTCCGTCAGTTAACTTATCAAAAAATACTCTACACGTATTTTTCACTTTTCAAACTAATGAAAATTTAAAGAGATAAAGCGCGCCAAAGTTCATAAGAAGGGGCCCGTGACGTCTATGCGTGCATAAAAGTGCCGCACGTTGTGACGTCGTGCGGAACTTCAACGCACCATAACTATGTAATTATTTGTTAGATTGACAAATAAAAATATATGTGTCCAATATTTTTTGATATTAAACATGACGGACTAAAAAAATTTTTTTAGGAAACTAGCCTATTGTTGAAACATAGAATTTTTGGATAGATCCAATTTATTCTGTAAGCTATTGACGCTATTGTTGATACCGTTGGATAGAGCTCGTGAAGCACTTTTAGGATCAGTAACTAGTTTTGCGATATCTTGTGTAGTTTTTTAATATTATGTAACTTTCTAATATTATTAATATTATGTAAAGTTATTTTTAATATTATGTAAAGTTCTCGAGTGGCGACCACGGGCTGGAAGACGTAGCGTGGGCAGGCCTCCTACTAGGTGGACCGACGATCTGGTAAAGGTCGCGGGAAGAGCCTGGATGCGGGCAGCGCAGGACCGTTCATTGTGGAAAACCTTGGGGGAGGCCTTTGTCCAGCAGTGGACGTCATTTGGCTGAAACGAACGAACGATGTAACTTTACCAAATGTATGGAAGTTGGAAACATTGAATTTTCGGATAGTTCCAGTTTATTCTGTGACCTATTATTGGTACCGTTTGAAAGAGCCTTTAAAGCACTCTCAGGATCATTATCTAGTTTTTCGATACCTTGTATAGTTTATAAATAATCGAGTGAGATCACTTATCGTTTCCACCCTGTATTGGGACATGCATAAGTGCCCTTTGAAGTTTCTGCTAGGAATCGAACCCATAACTTCTAAATATCGAGAATTCAATCTAGGTACACTCTGCTTCAAATAAATCGCACCTCCCGCGACAAGCACTTTCAAACGTATGCATCTTCATTTCATTAAAGGAAAGGTTTTTACCCCAAAAATGTGTCTGTAGAAGAATCCAGAGTCGCTTCTTCAAAAAATAGGTAGTTACGCTTGAGCCAAGTTTTATGGCTATAAAACTGTTAGGCCCAGAACAGACGGTGAAACGCAACTGCAACGAAACTGCAATTGCTAGTTACTTTTGAGTTGCATCTAAGTTTCTGCCATAGCGTCCGTTGAGAGACAGTTTGAATCAAACTGGTCGCGTTATGTGTGGTCTCTCGGTTCTCTCAGTTGTGTTTCACCGTCTGTTCTGGGCCTTAATTGGGATTAATCGCTAGGTATCAATCTGTTAAAGAGGACACGTGAGATCATTGTTTTATACCTAACCATAAAAATTGGTCTAATTGGTTCCCAGAGGTGAGCCCCAAGTGAGGTCTTTTTCAAGTCACATTTATGGTACGTTTATTAAGAAATTAAATGTGTTTTTCTTTATGTTATTTTATTGGGCTTTCAAATAACACCAATATTGACGAAGAACTATGTTTGCGTTAAAAGATAATCTTAATTATTGTCGCGGGAGGTGCGATTTATTTGACGTCGAGTGTATTACCTATAAAATAAAACAAAAACTTGGCAAGAACATAATTTTATTAATTCACCAACATATTATTTAGTAACTTAATACCTTTAGATATTTTTGGCATTTCTAGCACAATAGCACACTTTATTTTATCTCCCACAGATGGCGCTAGTGGATCTAAAACTATAATTCGGCGTATCTTTCTCTCCTTAGCGGTTGAAATGGGACTGCAAATAAAAACTGAAAATTCGTTTGACAGATGACTGTAAAAAATAAATTTTAGGAATTTCCAAATGTAGCAATTTTTAACTTTATTTCTGTATTGGTCACTAAAGAGAAAAAAAAACAACCGAATAAATATATATTTTTTACATTTTCAATGATTAAGAAAAAATATATACAGCCTTTATACGCAGTAGCGTATACGTAGGACACAATCTCTTAACTGACAGTTTGCTTGTTCGATTGTTTAAACCCATCGATTAAAAAGAGGCTGACATTATTTATTTATTATTATTAGTTATAATAAATATGAATTAATAATTTAGCGTGTACCGATAATACTCAAACATTAGCGGAAGAATGGTGGAGCGTGTACGTGGATGAAACGATCTATACTAAAGGCGAGTTAAGGAAGTAGCACATTTATCAACCCGGAAAGAAATCGTTACCGTATCAACTTGAGTTGAAAATTCTTTGTATGAAACTCCATACTGCAACGCACACATCACCGCAACGTAAACGCCTCGCCTCGCAGTTGACAGCGCGCGAAAGGCGAACGTTGTTAATCCCTTTCCGAGTTGAGAAGTGTGCTACGTCCTTTACTAAATTACTCGACTAGTGCGGACAAGGCTTATGGAAGTATGTCACCGACTGACCTGTAATTATACATCCTACACACTGGACTGGCCTGAATATTTTTGTGCCTATTTGAGTTTCGCCATTTTGGGGCTGTAGGCCATACTGTAGGCAGATACGATTGTCCATGGAACTAAAAGTATGGAGACAGCCAGTATGTATGTATAGTAATACAGAGGGCTTAGTATGAGTAATCATAATCATAATATCTTTATTGCTTCATGTGGTACAAACAAGGTATTAAAAATAAAATAGTACCAGAACATGAGCCCTGTGAGGGCATTGCAACATTATACATAATATTAATCAAACATCCACACTAGTGAGCGCGTAAAAAAATTACATCAAATGTATCACGGATTATACCAGGGATTACGCTAAAAATTTTCATATTCAACGTGCCCGGACGTCAGCTGTTTTGACAAATCCGTATCGCAGAATCGAAGAAGCGCGTCTGTATTGGAGACGTTAAAAATTAGCATAATCGGGGCACAGGCCCCTAGCGAAAACTTTCGAGAACTAAAATGTTCAGGTATTTTTAACGGGCTCACTAAAGTGGACGTTTGATGTAAACACACTCGGCCCTCAGGTGACCTTTTACTTTCCAAGATTGAGTTTAAGTTTAAGTAGATCTCCAACAATGCCACCTCCTAACAGCCCAGTTCTGTCATCATCGCAATCGCCCGGGCTGTTGCCGGGGGGCCCACCGTTTGAGGGGGGTCCACCGTTTGAGGGGGGTCCGCCGTTTGAGGGGGGTCCGCCGTTTGAGGGGGGCCCGCCGTTTGATGGGGGGCCACCGTTTGATGGGGGACCGCCGTTTGATGGGGGACAACCGTTTGATGGGGGACCACCGTTCGATGGGGGACCACCGTTTGATGGAGGACCACCGTTTGATGGGGGACCACCGTTTGATGGGGGACCACCGTTTGATGGGGGCCCGCCGTTTGAGGGGGGACCGCCTCCTGGGTTGTTGCCTGGTCCGCCTGGGTTGTCGCACTTATCGCCACCACCACCTAGCAGTGCACCTGGATATAATAAAAATATAATTTGTAAGTAAATAGGTAAATAATACCCAATAGCCTTATTCACGTAACAAAACTCCAACGACAACAAATCGCTGAGTTAAGAAGAAAGAAAGGAAGAAAGAAAGAAAATACATTTATTTGGCACACTAGAACAACAAATTACAGAAATTAATACGTTAAAAAAAGATTAATTTAAAAATTATGCCAAATAGGCTTCCACTCCAGTTGCGATCGTGAAACACGTGAGTTAGGCCACAGACCGATCATCATCATCATCCGTTTACAGTCCACTACTGGACTTTGAGCCTACTACGAGGGGCGGCTGAAAAGTTTTGAGCCTAGGGTATTAAAAATGCCGATAGAAAAGTATATAAAATATATTTTCCTATTTAATCTCCCTCTACTACAACGGACTTCTTACATTTGTGTAAAAGAGCTTTTAACCCACTGAAAAAAAATTCGCAATCTTTGACTTCGAAATGAGCCTTTAACGCCGCCTTCATTTCTTTGTCACTCAAAAATCTTCGTTCCTGAAGGTCTTTTTTCCAATTTGAGAATTAGACAAAATAGCCAGGGATTCGGATTAAACTGTGTGGTGGGTGATTTATTTCTTGAAATCCAGTTTTACCCGGGGCAAGCCATGCAACATGCACGATGTGCGCGGGCGATTTGTCTTGCAATAACAGATTTCCTTTCGCCAGTTTGCCTCTCAATATTTCAACAACCACTTGACGCACTCTTATCAACAGTACAGCATAATAATCTCCGTTTATTGTAGTTTTTTTAAATACGTAGTCAATTAATAAAATTCCTCCACAATCCCAAAAATAGTGGCTATGAGCTTGGGTGTCGATCGCTCCACTTTGAACTTCCGCGGCGGCGTTTTCCCTTTTAAATCCATTGGTTTGACTCTTATTTTGACTCAACATCGTACTGCCGGATCTATTACTTATCAATAGTGACAATGTGATAAAAAAAATTGTGGCCAAAGATGTCCTAAAACTCCTGCGAAGTTGTGACTCGACGCTGGTTGTTGAGCGGCGTGAGCATTTTTGGCACTCATCGCGCGCTCACCTATTTCATGTGCAAATTAGTATGAAAAATATCGCCAATACGTTCCTTGCTAATGCCTATGGCTTCAGCTATCTGTCACAGCTTAATTCGCTGATCTCTAAAGGAAGATTCATTAAATTTTCATGATTTTATTCGTTAATGGCGAAATCTGGCCGCCCTGACTTGCGGTCATCTTTTAGCGACTACCTACTAAGTACCTGCCATGCTTGAACTATCGGATCCAATTTTTCATGATGGCAAATGAAGGCCCAGACTCCCCATAAACTGTAAACATCTCATCAAATGTTACCGTCAGCGTTTGGTTCCTCTTTTTGAGGAATTTTATGACAACTGTGTACTTGAATTTCGTACATTGCGCGGATGACTGAGACATGATGATGTTTACGGATTAATTACTAAAAGCGTGATGACGCTAATGAAATGAAACTTTGTACATATACTAAGGAGGTTATTGGCAAATTAATTAAATTTAGCGCGAGTCAATAATAACACTTGAAGAAACTTAGGCTCAAAACTTTTCAGCCGCCCCTCGTATATTATGTACTTTAGTGGAGGGTTTTGCCATAATCTCCACGCTTGGCAGGCGGGTTGGAGATCGCAGATTAAAATATTAATGTTTATCAGAACACTAGCGGCCGCCCGCGACTTCGTACGCGTGGATCCCGTTTTACCCCCTTCATCTATCTTACGCGGTTTTTCATACAAATGTTTTTCCCGCTAATTTCCGTTCCCGTGGGAATTTTAGGAATTCCTTTCTTAGTGCACCTCTACGGTACCTAAGCTACGTCCCTTCCAAATTTCAAGTGCCTACGTTTAGCCGTTTAGGCTGTGCGTGTTCTCTGACCGATACAAATAATAATTACCTATGTTCAAACACACAAATGTTTGCATTGTGTTATCTCAATTCGTGCTCATCGCTGAAACTCCTGTGCAGCCAAGATCAAATTCATTTAATTTTTTCAAATTCAAATTCATTTATTTCACAGAAATACACGTCCACTAGATGTTAGTACATAATCAATTTCGTTACAGTGTATCTTGCCATGACTGGCAAAAAGGCTCGAAAAGTCTCGGACATTGGCTTGTAGGCTTGTTTTACCAGGGGTGCCCCGGGCTAGTTGGTCCGGAGCAGACCATTTCCACAAAGGCCGGTAGGTAGCGGCCTCAGCGCCTTCCTGCTACGCGCGTTTTCCGATACCTGGCCTCCACTCCAGAACCTTGCTGCCCCATCGGCCGTCAGTTCTGCGTACTATATGCCCTGCCCATTGCCACTTCAGCTTGCTAATCCGTCGGGATATGTCAGCGGCTTTAGTTCGTTTACGGATCTCCTCATTTCTGATTCGATCGCGTAAAGAAACTATCCAGTAGTTTCAAAGTCGAACCGAACCGGGTAGAAAGAAACCGATTTGTCAACACACGCACTAAGGGTGGCCCGATTCTAATTTGTATGAAGAATCGGCCGATACCGAATCAGTGTAATCACTTTCGTACATGCCCATACTGATTAACAGCCCGACACAACTGCCAACTTAAAGTTGGTGGTCTGCGTCTAGGCTAAGGGTATCGTATTTTTCTTACCTAATAGAGGAAGGGTGGGTTTCGGGTCACAGAGGCAGTAGCATACCTGAAACAAAGAATAAAGAAATCAATAAAGAAATAAATTACTAACAAACATAAAAACAGAACAAACAGTTTGGTTGTCTTCTTCTCTGTCGCTACTATCCGTTCGCGATAAGTTTGCCGCTGGCGATATGACGTCACTCGAAGGGAAGCGTCTATAACTATAGCAAACTACCTATATTGAAAATATTTTTTATTTATTAATATTGATAAAATTTGTGTATTTGCGAAAAATAAGACACATTAATTGCGTTTAATCGCGGTTGGGGGAGGGGACGCGCATTCCACGGACCGGCAAACTTAGCGCGAACGGGTAGTACACCCTTGTTCGTGGTCGTTACACCTTGATTGGTAGCAAGCTTCAGAATTGGTTACCATTACTCCCGCATTGTAGCCTTTCTTACACTCGTGCGTGGAGTGGACCATTGAGTGCAGTTTTAACTTGAGGGCCTAGTGTGAGTTTACATCAAACGCGCTCACTAGTGAGCGCGTCAAAAAATGACATTAAATGTGTGACGGATTGTACAGCGCCCCTAGCGGGATACGTTCGAAAACTAAAAATTTCATAATTTTTTTAACTCACACTCAGCCCACTGACACCACTGATCAGTCCAGCGCCCTTCAGGTTAGGTCATAGCAGACTTACGCCCGTATTCACAACACGTATCGCTTAGTACAGCAGCAGACGTGCAGCAGACGTAGCAGACGTACGCCCGTATCGCTTGCTTACGTGAAATAGCAAATCGAGCGAACAGCGTTGAATAGAGCTCTGTGATTGGTTCGTGTGTGACCCTGTGCGTCCACGAGCACTGTGAGACCTCATAGAAATGTCAAATCGGAAAGGGATCAACACCGTATCGCCTTTCGCGAGCTGTCAACCGCGAGGCGAGGCGTTTACGTTACGGTGAGTATAAGTACATTGGAAGCAGCAGCGACGACATCGTAAAGGTAGCAGGGAAGCGCTGGACGCAGGCCGCTACCAATCGATCAACGTGGAAAGCATTAGGGGAGGCCTATGTTCAGCAGTGGACGTCCTATGGCTGAGATGATGATGAGGATAAGTGAACGTTGCAGTTTGGATTTTCATACAAAGAATACTGACTGCCTCGAGTTTTCTATTTTATTTTATTATTTGTTAATTTTATTTTTTTATTGAGTTGATACGGTTACGAGTTACGATCCCTTTCTGGGTTGATAAGTGTGCTACGTCCTTTATCTAAATCGAGTAAGTAGGTAGCGGTCGTTGCAGTCAAAAGATATCAACTGCAGCGTTTCAATGACTCTTTTATGCGAACAGCTAGGGACTGGAATTCGCTGCCTGCTGGTCTTTCCTGAGGACTATAAGCCGGGCCTTTTCAAGGCGAGAGTGAATAGGCACTTACAGGGCAGATATGTACCATCCTAGACTGCATCCCATTAACATCAGGTGCGATTGTGGTCAAATACCTGCCTTGTTATGCATTAAAAAAAACTGCAGCCAAGGTATTTTTTTATCACTATACAGAGTGGAATTTTGTAATGCCACCCGGAGGGAAAGTACTCTTAATAATGTAGGTAGATAGAAAATTTTACTCAAAGTAAACATTTTTTAATTTAGGAAAAGAAATAGAACTGCATTCAAAGATTTCCCAAATTTTGCTTGCCACACCGGGGCGGGGGAATCGAACTAACTAAAATCTGTTAAAAATTACACCCTGTATTTTTGTTGCATCGATCGTTAGAGTTAAGTATAAAAATGAAATCTCTCTAACAAACTTGATAAATCAAATGAAAGGAAAACCATGAAATCTTCATTATTTACAGAAAATTGTAATGGTAGTGAATTTTCGAAAAAAAAATCGAAATTCTATGAATGCAGTTCTCTTTCTTTTCAAAAATAAAGGAATGTTTTCTTTCAGTTCAATTTTCTATCTATTCCCTCCAGGTGGCATTACAAAATTCCACTCTGTATAGCTTGCCTTACCACCACTTCGGGATAACATATGATGACCTGGTTTGCAAGATGCCCGTTTATTCTTTTAAGTCTATTTATTTAAACTTAATATAGCCACACTGAGAGAGTAGGCGATACAAAATTCAATTATAAATAAAAAAAAACTAGGCTTACCAAAGATATCAAAAAGAAAATGGTCTTCATATTTGCTTCGTTTAAATATTTTTTCCAAATTAATTTATCACACTTTCTGTACAGAAGTGTGATAATGTGTGTGAAGATATAAATTTGATACCCCTTTTATAGGGATTCAGTAGTGCACTCGCAAACATGCAATTTCTCAGTAATTGGTGAACGAAATAAACATAAAGTGAAAAAATATTATTGAACTATGTAGTTATCATTGAATAAACAAAAAACCCAACTGCGTAAAAATGAACTAAAAAGTTAAAAACAAGCCTTAGTGTTTACAAATGCAGTCGGAGGCATCAATGACTAATTCTTTTGTTGGTGATATGTATTTGTATATATTATACATCATATACCCACATACATACATACACTCGAAAAACATAACCCTCCTTCTGGCGCATACGCGTAAAAAAGAAAGAAGCCACGATAGCCGAACGGTGAAGGGGTCGGACTGGCCGACTCGTGGTGATCCGGGGAACGCGGGTTCGGTCCCCGCTGCCGCTCTATTGTGGTGAGCTCACTCGTGAAGTCGTGATACAAGCATTTAGCTTAGTACGAAGGCCTAACGGGATTATTAGTAATTTTCTAATTAAACAATTACTAATCTTTATACAAAAAATTGACTTACTTGACTTATGGTCCTATGTCCCCTAGATGGGGCAGAGGGCGTCCACAACAGTCCTCCATCTCGTTCGGTCTTGAGCTTCTCGCTTGATCTCGCTCCAAGTCTTGCCGATCTTCTTCGCCTCGTCCGCTACAGTGCGCCGCCAAGTTTGCCTGGGTCGACCACGTTTGCGTTTTCCTTGGGGATTCCAATCCAGAGCCTGCTTAGGGATGTGATCGGGGTCCCTTCGGAGAGTGTGGCCAATCCAGTTCCACTTGCGGCGCTTGATCTGATTTTTAAGTGACCCCTATGTAAACAAAATTCCTGTTATTTGTTACCATAGGGTTCACTTAAAAATTAGGGATTGATGGTGAAAACAGGCATAAGGGTTCGTTAGTTTCTGCCAAATGAAGTCCACTGCTGGACAAAAGCCTCTCCCAAGGATTTTCATACCGACTGGTCCGGCGCGCTGCCTGCATTCTGTGGACCAGTTCCTTTCTTTACCAGATCGTCGGGCCACCTAGTTGGGTCTGAACTACCAGTCTCTCCATCGAGTTCTTATCTCTTGTTCTTTAGTAGAATAAACAATTGGACACCATTCCCCAATAATTCGAAATCACAACTTTTCTAAAAAGACACTTCATTCTGGTCTTAAAAACTTAATTAATTTTAAATTACCTGTAAATTACGATTTTTGGTTGCGTTGTAATTGAAAAAAGTAGTTTAATTGAGTTGACAAAATAGTGACGTCACTTGCTTGTAGTGCCATACAAAATCTATGGGATAGTTTCGTTTTGACAGTTTTAAATACGTCAATTGATTGGAGGTGTCAACATGTGTAGTAAGATTATAAAAATGTTAGATCTATCTATTTATTTATTTATTTATTTATTTACACTTTTGCACATACATATGTACAGTGGCGGACTTAATGCCAGGTGGCATTATCTATGTTTTCCGTTCACCCATGTTTTAACAGATGTTTAAACTTCCAGCACCTGATAAATAGGTACTCTAAGCCTATTTTTGCATTAATAAATTGACATTAAAATTGTCTACGCAAAGATACTTTTACATAATGCAAACAAATTAACTGTTCATCACCCTAAATGTACCAATGTTATGTCAATACGCATGATGACATTAAAGGAGAAATTGAAATGATGGCTGTTGGGACAAAAAAATTCTCGGTTTATTCCCGTTGTCTCACCAGTGGGGAATTTAATGAAATAATTAAAAGGATAGTGCCAGGGTCTGGACGAAGTGCTGCCCAGAATCAAACCATATATAACCATATATACTAATAATGTAGGTAAAGCGCACTAACNTTTCATGAACTTTCAAGGAAAACTTAAACGGTTAAGATAGGTCAGTTGGTTTAAGAGTGATAGTCATTTACCTAACTCAAAATTTCATATCTAATAAAAATTCCTTAGAAGAAAATATTAAAATTGTCTTTACACGAAGTAATTGCTTGCTTCTGAAAGCTGAATGTATTTTGTTAACGACGGACAACTACGGAACCCTACACTGCGCGTGGCACGACAAGCACTTGGCCAATTTTTTTCTCTTAACTCCAGGGATAGATTTCATTGCGCTTCAGTTTACATATTAGTATTGGCAGTATTGGCCTGAGGAAAAAAATGCACTACCTAAGGTTTCGTTCTGGGCAGCACTTGGTCCAACATCCATACATAGTTGGCACTATCCTCTATTACTGCAGGAGTGGCGACAGGCGATAAATTGTAATTAATTAAATCCCCAGCAGTGGAGACAAATGGAATTTAGATATTTTTCTCTTATTGGGATGATGATGTATTTTAAATTTTAATAGTGTAGGTACTCATTGTTGAAAAGCCAAAATAAATAAATAAATGACTGGGTAATGAAATCTAAATTCTATTTAGTCCGACAGACAATAAATAAATATTGGACACTTATTTCTTTTTTTCCATAATCGAATAATTACAATGTCACGTGACGTCTCTTTTGCGTTGCGTTTGCGTTTATGCGTGACGTAAGTTACGTCATAACGCGCCATTGCAACTCGATGTAGCACTGTTATTATTTAATTATGAAAGAAAAAAAAATACGAGTCTAAGTTTCTTAGTATCTGTCTGACGGACAAATCATTGCCTTTTAAAGTTTTTGCTAGGAATCGAACCCCTTCTAAACGGAGAATTCATCTATTACCACCTTAACCACGGAGGGTACAGGGTACAAAATAAAACAGAAACTTGGCAAGAACATAATTTTTATAATTCACCAACATACAATTATTTAGTAACTTAATACCTTTAGATATTTTTGGCATTTCTAGCACAATAGCACACTTTACTTTATCTCCCACAGATGGCGCTAGTGGATCTAAAACTATAATTCGGCGTCTCTTTCTTTCCTTAGCGGTTGAAATGGGACAGCAAATAAAATCTGAAAATTCATTTGATAGTTTGACAGATGACTGGAAAAATAAATTAGGAATCTCCAAATGTTTAAGCAATTTTAAACTTTATTTCTGTATTGGTCACTAAAGAGAAAAAAAACACAACCGAATAAATATATTTTTTTTACATTTTTAAATGATTAAGAAAAAATATATACAGCCTTTTTATACGCAGGACACAATCTCTTAACTGACAGTTTGCTTGTTCAATTCGCGATTGAAAAATCCGCCAGATGGCAATACGTAGACGCGAGGTCCAAATGCTGCATGATTGGTTATTTTTGACATGACATTGACAGATATGTCAAAATCCACCAATCACGCAGCATTTGGACCTCGCGTCTACGTATTGCCATCTGGCGGATTTTTCAATCACGAAAACCCTCATTATATACACATCGATTAAAAAGAGGCTGACGTTATTTATTAATTATTATTATTTATAATACATTTTAATTAATAACTCTAGCGTTTAACTCGGTGCCTGAGGTATAGGACCGGCACGGAATGAAGGGTGATATTGACATATGACGTGACAGGGCATACGAATCTGTGGGTCTAGACAAAGTGCAAATTATAATCGCAAACCAGTCGAAAAGTGGTCGAAAAGCCCCTTTTTTGTATGGAGTTTCGACGGATTCGATTTTCGATTCGATCAAAAAGTGCGTAATCAAAGTGCAAATTATAATCGCAAACCAGTCGAAAAGTGGTCGAAAAGACCCTTTTTTGTATGGAGTTTTGACGGATTCGATTTTCGATTCGATCAAAAAGTGCGTAATCAAAGTGCAAATTATAATCGCAAACCAGTCGAAAAGTGGTCGAAAAGCCCCTTTTTTGTATGGAGTTTTGACGGATTCGATTTTCGATTCGATCAAAAAGTGCGTTTTCAAAGTGCAAATTATAATCGCAAACCAGTCGAAAAGTGGTCAAAAACCCCTTTTTTGTATGGAGTTTTGACGGATTCGATTCGATCAAAAAGTGCGTAATCAAAGTGCAAATTATAATCGCAAACCAGTCGAAAAGTGGTCAAAAACCCCTTTTTTGTATGGAGTTTCGACGGATTCGATTTTCGATTCGATCAAAAAGTGCGTTTTGTCTAGGGGGGCTGAAGTCTCGCTGACTTTTGACAGTCACAAATAATAATAATAAATAAATAATCTTTGGACAATTTTCACACAGCGTCAGCTAGCCCCAAAGTAAGCAACTTAATGCTTGTGTTATGGGTGCTAGCTTAACGGATATACTACTTATATACTTTTTTTTTATGATACAAAGTCACCCTCATAACCCTCCAGCGCTTCCATAGCTCAGGCATTGACTGTGTTGAGCCTTGTATCAGGATATTTTATCATTTGATCACAATCTATAATTTGAAACTGAATATTTTTACAAGCAAACTATCAGTTAGAGTCATAATAACATTCATAAATTAAAAAAGTACGACTTTTCAATCAAATAAACGAAATAAAATATATACAAAATACCTATAATGTAGAAAAGAATCGAAAGTAACGCAACTATATATGTTACATGCCTCAATAATATACAAATTACTGCATTGTTTTTTGTAAAATATGTTTTTTATAATATTATTTACACTCAAGTCTGTCTCAAAAGTAAACTACGAATATAATTTAGCGGAGAGCCAGTCGTGGTTGCGCCGAATTTTGTCAGTGTGTGCGTGCGCGCCGCATACGTATTGGCGCGCTCACATACAAATCGCGCTCGGTGCGTTTCTATGAAGATGACCTACTCATTTGTATTTACTCTGTTAGTATCTACTAAAAACATATTTCACAAAAAAATAAACAACAAAACAGATGTTTAGTTTTATGTAAATATTTTTCACGTACTGTACATACTTTATGAACCCGCACATAATTATAACAGCAAAATAAACTATAAAATACTATCACAAACATTACTATGAGGTCTCACAGTGCTAGTGGACGCATAGGGTGACACACGAACCAATCACAGAGCTCTATTCAACACTGCGTTCGATTTGCTGCTTCACTTAAGCAAGCATCGTTTGTGAATACGGGCGTATATCTATCAAATAAATAAAATGGCGCCAATTCACAGCGCTAGGTTCATGGGATACCGAGGAGGGCAAGGGGGTCACTTCCTCCCTATACAGTGTGTTAGGTAAATGGGTATATGAGCCGACACTAGCCCATGTTAACATTAAATGGTATGGTGAAGTCAGAAATTTTATGTCATCATTTTAATTTTTCTTATGTTCATACAAAATAAATTTTACAAAATCCGATTTGTATGAAAATTAAAATAATTAAAATGAAGATATCAATTTTCTGACTTCAACATACCATTTATATGACCATGTTAACATGGGCTGGTGTCGGCTCATATACCCATTTACCTAACACCCTGTAGACCGTTTCATCCACTCAGCCGCGCCCCAGCAATGTGTGGTCCCGGTCGCGCGGGGTGCGGGGAGTGTGGTCCGAGCAATCCGTAAGGCATTACTGTAGTGTGCGTGTGCACTCATGGAGCATTTAGAGTAGGCGCACACAGTTGATTTTTCGTCGGCCGATAGTTTAGTCGGGCAGTTGATCAGTATGGGCATGTATGGGAGTGCGCACACTACGCCGATTCGATTTGGCCGATTCTTCATACAAATTAAAATCGGGCACAACTATCGGCCAACTAAAAATCAACGGTGTGCAAATCACGGAAGAATGGTGGGGCGCGTCTTCGTGGATGAAACGATTTATATAAATGGTACGCCCCTTAGGGGGTATCCCTTATATTTCCTACCTACAGTATCGAGGGTATGTGCTTAAAAAACTGGTTTACCACCCCTGGGCCAGCCTTAAGTATTTCTAGTGTTGCCAGTATCAAAAATATTTATTTTAAGCTAGTATTAAATGCAACATAGCTCCATAAATTTTAACTTTGCACTATAAGTTACATTTTTAATAAGTTTGTATTAATAATTTTGTACTGCCTACGATAGTCTCAGTTTCACCCTAAGGTTGACTGGACGAGAAGCCGACTGGCATTAAGTCCGCCTTATGTACAGTGTTGTGTGTAAGTTCTAAATAAATAAAATTTATCCTACTGAAAAAACATGTATTTGGGACATAAAGAACTATTATGTTCTGGTTTTTGAAAAAATATATTAATGCTGGGTTACACCATATTACTTTAACTTTGACAATCTTAAAAAATCTGTCAAACTCCAAAAAACACCGGTTATAGTTACGGTTAAAGTTATGTGGCGCACCTCAGCCTTAATCTTGACTTGTCCCCACGAACCCTCCGATGTCTGGATGAAATTTCTTTACAGTGATAAGCTGACCGGTATGGTTTATTTAACAACTATCTAAATATGTAAATCAGTATACGAAATATAAAATAAAAACAAATAAATTAATCACTCGAATGGCCACCACATGTCAATGTCAAGACGCCATCTTTGTCAGGGATTTAAAGTGACATTGACATTATGTCAAATACCTCATTACTGACCCGAATACATAAACCTGTTACCTCTAGGGTACACGTTTAGATATGAACTAAAAACACAGCTTTTAGTGAGGTTCAAGTCCTAACGTGGCACCTCTAGGGTACAATTGTGACCTCTAGGGTACAATAACACGTTCAGATATGAACTAAAAACACAGCTTTTAATTAGGTTTATGTCCTAACTTAGCACCTCTAGGGTACAATTGGAACCTCTATGGTACAATAAGTTACATTTTAGCTAAAAACACAGCTCTCAGTGAGATGTCTTTCCTAGGCCCTCTAGGATACAATAGTGACCTCTAGGGTACAATTGAAACCTCTAGGGTACGATTGGAACCTCTAGGGTACAATTGGAACCTCTAGGGTACAATTGGAACCTCCAAGGCACAATTATTGGAACCTCTAGGGTACAATAAGTTAAGGTTTTAGCTAAAAACACAGCTCTTAGTGAGGTTTAAGTCTTCCTTGCCTCTATTCTTTTGTCTATTCTCAATGTACTGTCTATACCCGCCTCCTAATATTCCTAGGAGGATAATGAGTCCAAATAAGGAGTTGGATTTGAACTTCTTCGCGCAGTCGTCTGGGTTGTTGACGTCCAGAGAGTAGATCTGGAACAAAAATAACAGTTTAAAACAAAGTTCGATCACATTTTTTCTAGACAGAGTATTGGGAAATGTTTATTTGGGAAGTCTACATGTGTTTGGAAAAGGTCTTGCATCTGATAGTACCAGCGACTAAAGATATTTTCTTTACCGTATCGTAGCACTGAAAAGTGTCATAGCTGGTGCGTATGTCGTATGAGCATATCACAGGTGCGCCAGGTCCCTATAGCTACTAAAGGGGTGTTCCTTTACTTTCGTAGCAGTGTCACTCGTCGTAGCCGCTTGTAGGCGCCGTAGCAACATGGTGTCTCGCTTTAGCGCACACTACAGCACGCTCACGCAGCTACTAAAGACACTTCTCTTTCGTAGCAACATGCTCTCTCGCTCTAACGCACCTGGCGTAAAACCAACCGTAGCACTAGCAAGCGTCGTAGATGCTTTTAGCGACACTACCAGGCACTCATAGCTGCTAAAGAAGTGTTCTTTGTCCCTGTAGCAGTGTCGTCGTAGACGCTCATTTCTTCCGCCGTAGCAGTGACGCTCGTCGTAGCCGCTTGTACGTGCCGTAGCAAGTTGTCTAGCTCTAGCACACACTACAGCTCATTTCCAGAGCCACTGTCGTAGCAGTGGCAAGCGTCGTAGACGCTCGTATCACAAATTCCAGGCGCCTATAGTTACTGAAGAAGTTGTTTCTCTCGCCGTAACAGTGTCACTCGTCGTAGGCGCTTGTAGATGCCGTAGCACTATGATGTCTCGCTCTATCTCGCTCTTATAGCTACTGACGCCTTTCTTTCCCACCGTAGCACTGTCACGCGTCGTAGCCTATGTTCTCTCGCTCTACGCACCTGGTGTCCCGCTCTGGTGACGGCGGCGGCCAGCGCGGCGTAGTACGGCCAGCCGAGCGCGGCCGCGTGCCCGACGCCCGCCAGGCAGGCCGCGCTGGCCGCCGCGTGCCGGACAGGAGACTAGGGTACCAGGCTCCCATAGAAGGTAAGGAGCTTGCTCCTCTAGTGACACCACCAGGCTCCCATAGATGCTAAGGAGCTGCTCTCTAGTGACTGAACTACCAGGCTTCCATAGAATGTAAGGAGCTTGCTCCTCTAGTGACACTACCAGGCTCTAATAGTCGCTAAGGAGCTTGCGAGCTAGTGACTAAACTACCAGGCTCTTATGGGTGCTAAGGAGGTATTTTTTTTAGCTCCGTAGATGTGTCTAGCGTCATAGACGCTGATGTCACAAGTACCAGGCGCTTATAGCTACTGAAGAGCTTGTTTCTCCCGCCGTAGCAGTGTCTGTCGTCGTAGCCGCTTGTAGACGCCGTAGCAACATGTTCTCTCGCTCTAACGCACACTACAGCTCGCTTACGCAGCTACTAAATACATTTCCCTGTCGTAGCGGTGTCTAGCGTCGTAGACGCTCTTAGCCAGGCTCTCATAGTTACTGTAGGAGTGTTCTTAAGCTCCGTAGCAGTGGCAAGCGTCGTAGCCGCTCTCAGCCGCCGTAGCAATACTTCTCTCGCTTTAGCGCACACTACAGCTCGCATTCACAGTTACTATCGTAGCACTGGCAAGCGTCGTAGCCGCTTGTAGATGCCGTAGCACTATGATGTCCCGCTTTCATAGCTACCTACTGAAGCCGCTCCTTTCTCTCCCGCTGTAGCCTGTCTGTTCTCTCGCTCTACACACCTGGTGTCCCGCTCTGGTGACGGCGGCGGCCAGCGCGGCGTAGTACGGCCAGCCGAGCGCGGCCGCGTGCCCGACGCCCGCCAGGCAGGCCGCGCTGGCCGCCGCGTGCCGGACAGGAGACTAAGGTACCAGGCTTCCATAGAAGGTAAGGAGCTGCTCTCTAGGACTGAACTACCAGGCTCTAATAGTCACTAAGGAGCTTGCGAGCTAGTGACTAAGATACCAGGATCTTATGGGTGCTAAGGAGGTTTTTTTTAGCTCCGTAGAAGTGTCTAGCGTCGTAGATGATGGGTTAGGGTCAAAAAGAAAGAAGATTGCAGAGAAAACAGTAGATATTTATTGTAAGTACGACAGAGATGATACCGCATAGGCACACAGCCATTGAGAGAGAGAAAAAAAAATATAAAGTCACAATGACATGCAGTGTCAGATTTGACTTTGACGTTACTGGATAATAGACTACTCAATGTTACGTTTCGTTTTACATTCCAACACCTGCCCATAAAATAAACGTCAACAATGACTGAGATACAAATAAATCAAGTTAAAATTGGAACAAAAATTGCATACAATATTAGTAACATGCCGCTTTATATAGCATACATAATATATGAAAACATAAACAGATCTCCAAAACACTTTTCCTTTTAAATAAATACAATTTAAACATTTTACAATTCTAAGTAGTTTTATTCTAGTTACAGTTCTAAGAGATCCTTAAGTTAAGTTGAGATACAAACTTATTAAACTTAGCACTTGACAAAGGTTTTGTCAACAAATCAGCTGTCATGTTTTCAGTAGACAAATGTTCAATCCTAACCAAATTATTCTTAACAACATCTCTAATGAAGTGGTGTCTAATATCTATATGTTTTGTACGAGCATGAAACATACAATTCTCACTTAATTTTAGTGCTGACTGGTTATCATTAAACAAGGTAGTTACACAGTCTATATTTAAACATTCTTTCAAAAAGGTACGAATGAATAACGATTCTTTACAAGCATTGGCAAGAGCCATATATTCAGCCTCGGTGCTTGACAATGCAACGGTTTTCTGTTTGCGACTCTCCCAAGACACTATGGAATTACCTATTTTAAATACATACCCTGTGTATGATTTCCTGTCAATTTCACAGCTAGCCCAGTCCGCATCGACGTAGCCTCGCACGTTGAGGTCGGATTTTTCATAGATCAGGCGGTAGTTGATTGTTCCTTTTAAATACCTCAAAATGCGTTTCGCGGCCTTCCAATGTGCATCAGAGTAACAGTCGTTGAACTGAGACAGGTAGCTCACAGCATGAGCTATGTCGGGCCTAGAACACACAGCAATGTACATGAGACATCCAATTAAGTTTCTATATTTTACATTTTCAGTCTTCTTTTCTTCTTTTTGTAATTTCAGTCCGACTTCCATTGGTGTGGACACCGGTTTACAGTCTTCCATCTGAAACCTTTTTAAAACAGACTTTATATAGTCAGTTTGATCAAGAGTAATGACATTTTCTTTTTCTGTACAAACTCTCATTCCAAGAAATTCATGAACCCTTCCCAAGTCTTTCATTTCATATTCTTTCATCAACTGGTCCTTGACTTCCTTCTTTATCTTGTTTGAAGATGTAAATAGTAAAATGTCATCAACATATAAAGCAATTATTGTCAGCTGTCCATGCTTATATCTAAAATAAACGCAAGGTTCAACTGATGATTTCTGAAAATGCATTTTTCTTATCAGTACCTCATTAATTTTATCATACCAGCATTTTGCAGCTTGCTTTAAACCATAGATTGATTTGTTTAATTTATAAACTTGGGTTTCCTTCCCCTTTATAACAAATCCTTCTGGTTGTTCCATCACTACTTCTTCTGTGAGGTCACCATTTAGAAATGCCGTTTTCACATCTAGATGATTAATACTTAGGTTCAGCTGGGCAGCAACAGCAAATAACATTCTGATCGTAGAGTATCTGACTACAGGAGCAAATGTTTCTTGGTAATCTATTCCATATTTTTGGCTGTAGCCTTTTGCCACTAAACGAGCTTTATGTTTTAGTACTGTTCCGTTCAAGCCTCGTTTTATTTTAAAAACCCACTTACATTTCACAGGTTTCTGGCCTTTCTTTAATTCTGTTAAAGTCCAACAATTGTTTTTATAAAAAGAGTTATACTCATCTGTCATTGCATCATGCCACTTCTTGGCATCTTCACTGCTCAAAGCCTCCTCCACGGTGACCGGATCATCCACGTTCCCGTAATTTGCCGTTGCTGCCATACCAGCATACTCATCGGAGTCTGACTGACTGAAGAAGGTTGAAGTCTCTTCAGAGTCATAGCACGAACTTTCTGGAACGTAAGTTTTATCCAGCACATCATCTGTACTCTCTACAGTCAAGTTACTTAAGTCAGTGTCACTTGATTCGATAATCTCTTGTCTCCTCTGTTTTGGTATATTATTATGATCATCATCAGATAGACTTATATTATCAGAACCAGTTTGGGACTGGTTGTCATCAAATGACCCTGGCTCAGACTGAGGTTGGCCAGATGGTTGCTCTCCACTATTGTCAGTAGTTTCTACCGATACAACAGGCGAGAACAAGTCAAGACCTTCATCATGTGACGTCATAGCATCATTTACAGAGGTATCGTTTTTATCAAATTTATTCTCGAAGAAGACAACATCACGGGCTATCACTACTGCCCTAGGATTATCAAGATCTACAAGCCTATAGCCTTTAGTCTCTTCGCAGTATCCTATAAAAGTGTATGGTTTACTTTTGGGATCTAGTTTCTTCCTCTTTTGAATTAAGGCATATGCGCGGCATCCAAAAATTTTAAAGTGACTGACATTTACCTTCTTTCCTGTAAATTTTTCTTCAGGAGTGGCTCCCATTACGGCTTTAGTTGGTGTCCGGTTTTTGATGTAGACTGCTGTCTGTACTGCCTCAGCCCAGAAGCGCTTGTCCAGACCAGCATCCTGCAGCATACAGCGTGCCTTCTCTACAATCGTTCGGTTGGCTCTTTCGCTGACTCCATTCTGAGCCGGTGAATACGGGACAGTCTTTTGATGAATTATCCCGTGCTGTTCCAGATAAACCTGTAATTTTTTATTCACATATTCAAGACCATTGTCACTTCGCACAGTTTTTATTTTCATCCCTGTTTGTGTTTCTACAAGAGCCTTGAATTTAATAAAACACTCAAACACTTCATCTTTGGATTTCAGAAAATAAACAAAGGACTTTCTAGTAAAATCGTCTGTGAATAATAAAAAATACCTACACCCACCATAAGATGCACATGGCATCGGGCCACATAAATCTGTGTGCACAAGGCCCAAAACTTCTTTGGACCTATTTTCAGACTTTTTAGGAAAAGGTACTCTAGTCTGCTTCCCCTTAACACAAGTTTCACATGATTTATAATTAGTATTATCATAATTAACTCCAATGACCATACCTGATTTCATTAAGTGCATGCTTCTTGAATTCAAGTGTGCTAGACGTCGATGCCACAGCTCTTGGGTGTCTGGAGGTTGCTTCTCAGTGACCTGTTTAGAACTATTAGAACATTCCTCATCATCGCCCCGTGGCATTGTCAAGCATTGAGGTTTCACATTTGACTTAGCATTATTTTCAGACTGTGAACTACAACTTAGTGCAAATCCTATTGTATCTAGCTGATAGACACCATTAGTATATGCAGCGGTGACTAAAATCTCGTTACAGTCATATATTTTACACATTTTGCTATCAAATTTTATATTGTAACCTTTTCGAGCTAATTCACTAACAGATAATAGATTGTGCGACAATTTAGGAACATAATAAACATTTGTAATTGTTCTCTTACAGTCTTTAAGTGAAATTGTTACATTTCCTTGACCTGCAGTCGACAGTTCATCACCATTAGCTACACTCACTTTTAATACACTCTTGGAATTAAAATCACTCATAACTGACCTGTTGTTACACATATGGTTTGTTGCCCCCGAGTCCACATACCAAACATCACTCCTTAAGTTAGACGATAGCGCTGAAATCAGTACTTTGGACTTGCACTGACTATCCTTCTCGTTTGACTTCTCATTCTTGTTTTTCTTAAACGTCTGCGGACAATTCTTCATGACATGCTCTGGTTTCTTGCACTTGAAACATTTCATCTGGGGGCACGGCAGTGCCCCCACCAAGTCGAGCAAAAAAGCGGCACGGCCGTACCATCCTTTTCTCGAAGCAATTCAGGCCATTTTCGACTGCCTGTAACTTCGTTGTGGATAAAACTAGAAGACTGAATTTTCATTAGCTATGCAGGCATTGTAAAGACACGGTATATTTAAAATTTCATTAAATTTGAACCAGTAGTTTAGGAATTATAACGGGTCAAAGTTACTTAATTTTGTCACTCACTGACTCACTGACTCACTGACTGACTCACCGATCATCAAAATTCTAAGGCACTTCTAGCAGACCTAGAAGCTTCAAATTTGGAATATAAGTAGTGTTTGGTGTATGAATCAAGGAAAAACTAAAATAGGGCACGGTAGTGCAACCGCCAAGTCGAGTAAAATTTTTCAATGACGGTCCAGTTTTCTAGATAGGTACATAACTGCTGTCTACAAAATACAAAAAGAAATGAGATTTGGGGGCACGGTAGTGCAACCGCCAAGTCGAGTAAAATTTTTCAATTTCGGTCCAGTTTTCTAGATACATAACTGCTGTCTACAAAATACNACGGGGAGCCTATGTCACAGAGCTGTTGAGCTAACTCGGTGACGGTGGATAAGTATGTGTCCATGTCACCCTCAAGTTTTGTAGCAAAAAGACTTCGAAGGAGACTCAAACGTCTGCTCAGCCCTCTGTCTTCATACGCATTCTTCAGATTGTTCCACGCAGCCTTGGCTCCCGCTGCATTACGTACATGGGGATACGCCGAAGAATGAACAGACAAACATATTTTTGCCAGCGCCTTCATGTCGCGTTTTGCATCAACTTTTGTGGTGTCAGTTGGCTCGATGCACTCCCATAAATCTTCATGCACCAGTATCATCTTCATTGCAAATTTCCAATTATGATAGTCTTGAACTCCACGCAGTTTCTCAATAGGAAAATTCGCCTTGTCGTTGCCGGTAGCCATCGCGAGGTTATGTGCATATGCACAATATTTACCAAAGCGCGAATTGTTGTGCAAATTACAAAATTATCTACTCGCGACAGGGACAGACGCCCTGGGCCCATACACTGATGGGTTAGGGTCAAAAAGAAAGAAGATTGCAGAGAAAACAGTAGATATTTATTGTAAGTACGACAGAGATGATACCGCATAGGCACACAGCCATTGAGAGAGAGAGAAAAAAAAATATAAAGTCACAATGACATGCAGTGTCAGATTTGACTTTGACGTTACTGGATAATAGACTACTCAATGTTACGTTTCGTTTTACATTCCAACACACACAAATACAATAAAGATTTACACGTAACATATATAGATTATAAAAAAGCTTTTGACAGTGTCCCCCATTCATGGCTGATCCGAGTGCTCCAAATTTACAAAATCAATCCCACAATAATAACGTTCCTGGAAGATGCCATGACTAAATGGAAAACCGTTTTATCTTTATCTACTAAAAATACTAAAATCAGTACTGGCGAAATACAAATTCGTAATGGCATTTTCCAGGGAGATTCATTGAGTCCTTTGTGGTTTTGTCTGGCGCTGAACCCACTATCTACATTATTAAATAACTCGGAGAATGGCTATAACCTAACTAAAGAAACAAATATTACACACTTAATGTACGTCGATGATATTAAGCTATTTTCAAATTCAAGTGAAGACATGAGACACTTAGTAGATTTGACAGCTAATTTTAGTGATGATATACATATGACTTTTGGTGTAGAAAAATGCAAAACGTTGCACATTCAAAAAGGTAAAATAATAGCGGGAGACTACAATATACAAGAAGACTTAAATATAACAGCAATGACTACGGAGGATACATATAAATACTTAGGGATTAAACAAAATAAATATATTAACCATATGCAAATAAAAAAAGATCTCACTGGTGAATACATACGTCGAGTTGAACTAATATGTCGGAAGCAACTTAATTCTAAAAACCTCTTCAAAGCACTAAACACATACGCAATACCAATCTTAACTTACTCGTTTGGAGTTATCAAATGGACAGCTACAGATATAACAAATCTACAAATAAAAACCAGAACAACATTAACTAAAAATAAATACTTGCACCCAAAATCAGCAATAGAACGAATGTCAATTAAAAGATACAAAGGTGGAAGAGGATTAGTAGACCTAAAAGTACTGTGGCAAAGCCAAATAAATAGTCTTAGAGATTTTTTTTACACAAAATCAAGTAGTCCCATTCATAAGGCCGTTATAGAATCCGACGAAAACCTTACCCCACTTAACCTCTCGAATACAGATAAGATCTATCAGACAGCACAGCAGGCAGAGCAAGAAAAAATAGAGACATGGCGAAGGAAACAATTACACGGCAGACACATACACGATCTAGAGCAACCCCATGTAGACGCTGAAGCTTCCAACAAATGGCTTAAAATTGGATATTTATTCCCCGAGACGGAAGGCTTTTTAATAAGTATTCAAGATCAGGTTATAAATACCAAAAATTACAGGAAGCACATAATAAAAGACCCCAACGCACAGGATGACCGCTGTCGAAAATGCCATAGATACCCGGAAACCATTCAACACATCATAAATGCATGCCCATTACTAACCCAAAATGACTACACACACCGACATAACCAGATCGCTCACTATGTCCATCAGAAATTAGCCATTAAACATAAACTAATCCCCGAAAAATCAAAACCGTACTACCAATATGAGCCGAAGTCTGTGCTGGAAAGCCCCAGTTGCAAAATGTACTTTGACCGAGCCATCTTGACAGACCGCACCATTCACTGCAATAGACCCGATATCACCCTGGTAGATAAAGTAAATAAGATTGCATTTCTAATAGATGTAGCAGTACCTAATACCCACAATATCAAAAACACTATTTCAGAAAAAATACACAAATACTCAGAGTTAAAAGAAGAGATACTTAGAATTTGGAAGTTAAACAAAGTGTACATTGTGCCACTGGTGCTCTCCAGCACTGGAGTCATACCCAACCACTTGCACAATAGCCTGAAACTTATAGATCTCCACGAAAATAGCTATATCACGATGCAGAAAGCGGCAATACTGAACACCTGCCGTATCGTTAGGCGGTTTCTACAGGATGAACCTACAAATGTACCAGTCATTTTATAAACTTATAGATCAGATACTTGGCTTGGCCCGTATCTGGTTTTAATCTTACCAGCACCAAAGCTGAGATAAAATATACGAACAAATAATAATAATAATAAATACACTTTATTGCACACCAAAGATAAGAACAGAAAGAAAAGGAACACACAAGGTACAATTAGGCGGTCTTATCGCTATGAAGCGATCTCTTCCAGACAACCTATGGCGAGGACAGTTACTTAAAAAAAATATTAAAAAAAAAAATATTAGTTTAATTAATTTAGCTTCATGATTATGTGACTTTAGTGGCTCGTTTATTTCAATTTACACCTACCGATAAGTTGGTACTAATGCTTGCAGCTAGATGGCGTGCTGTGTTTTCTACATCGCGGTACCTTGAATCTATTGTAAAATATTGTTATTTGTTTGTACGCAGGTGCTCCCGGGCTTGTACGTGGGGAACTACCGGGACTCCAAGGACCCGGTCCAGCTCGACAAATACAAAATCACGCACATTCTGTCCATACACGACGCGGCTAGAAGACTGCACTCTGTAAGTTTACTATTGAGACTTTTGATCGTTTTATTAAATCTTTATTAAAAACTTCAGGGATATTGCTTTATTACTATAAAATGAAATAACCTTTTTTTGGGTCATTTTAAACAAGTTTACGCAACTTATTTATCACTTACACTGTTAGGGAAAGCAGTGCATAAGTTAGTTAACGATAACCGCCAAACCAAGGTTGATTATACCTAACCTAGTCATCGAGTTAACGTAGGATTTGCATAACTTATTACGGTCTTAGACGCGATCGGATAAACTTGTTGTACCCATGTAGGGTATGGTTCCCGAAGTCTGAAAATTAATAATGGAGGAACAATGACCGCAAGATTACCAGAAACGACTGCCCTCTTTCCTCTATAAATAAGTTTGCTTGCGAGATGTAAGACCTCTACACAATGTGTATTGTTACCTCCGAGCAGCTACGGATATACGAATTTTTCTAACCAGAGCAAAATTTTTATTGTGGCACTCTCTCCCAACGTTTAAGATACCTAAAAAAAGGTCGACGCTCTCACGATTTTCGACTGTTGTTTCGTAAGATGTTTTCCAAATTCAATTAACTATCGATATAGGTACCTACCTAATAACGGACTTTTTGTAAGCGCTTTGTATTTTTTCTTCTTTCCATTTGGCGCCCCCTGAGGTTGCCAGGTGCCCCAGTTTGCCCCCATCTCCCTCTAGATCCGTGCCTGTCTCCGAGACTGACCCTCTACTAAGGTCACTATCGATGGAAGCTCTCATCCTGATATAGTGTCACGACATGTGACCTCCGTAATAAGGTAGCGGTTCAGAAGAAAATTGCGTTTGTTATTTTTACCCGACTACGGCAAAGCCAAAGGAGGGTTATGATTTTGACAGGCTATGTATGTATGTATGTATGTATGTATGTATGTATGTTCATGTGTTCCCTCGTAACTTCTAAACTACTTATCAGAATTCGACAAATGACATATCATTAGAAGCGTCTTAATTGTCCGCTGGTTATAGGCTATATGGGGTTTCACAAAATCTAATGTGGCGCCCTCTAGCGGACAAAACATACAGAGTTAAAAAATAAAGTTAAGATAAATATGCCGTGTTTGGTATCATTTGAAAGCGCTTTACTTGTACATTTTGAATATATATATATTACTAGCATTTGCTTGTGACTTTACCTGTATTCAAGGGATGATTGCATATAATTCACATCTTTTCGTTCATAGCTTCTTTACTACTTATTAGTTCATCAATTTAATTTTTGTTAATATTATGCGCCACAAATACACTTTAACACCAAAATAGTACAAATAATAAATAAAAAGTAAAAAAACTAAAATCCAACTACGACAAAAAACGACGCTGAAAAAGTATAAAACAAGATTTTCAGAATACTGAACTGAACTTGCTAATGTAGTTGCATAGTAGTTTTCATGTTTGGAAAGGCGTAGTCACACGTTACATATACCTACCTACCGTAGCACTTTGACAACGTGTGACTACGCCTTTCCAAACATGAAAACTACTATGCAACTACATTAGCAAGTTCAGTTCAGTATTCTGAAAATCTTGTTTTATTTCAGCGTCGTTTTTTGTCGTAGTTGGGTTTTAGTTGTTTTACTTTTTATTTATACTTGATAAGGAGAATAAATTGCAGCTTATCAATTTTATTCAGAAGAAATATATTTTATCAACTAAATAACATGCAAATATTTTGTTAGGATTTGTTTTTTTGTACGGATTAACAGCGAGTTATGTCCAAAAGCTTATCGTTTCAATTTTAAAATAAGTTGCACCACATAAACGGTATTAATAACAATAACCGGTACTTTTTGTATGGAGTTTGACGTTTTTTAAGTAGCATGGTGCAACTCAGCCTTACTGTTGATTGATTTAAATTGTTTAAGGACGTTGTAGGTGGAATAAACAAAATAAAGCTCCCTTTTATGTTTAAGTAATTAGGTAACTGAATTTTGGCCAGTAACGAAAAGCAGGGGTTTGTTTTAAAACCGGACGCGGCTCCATTCTGTCGGACATTGCGGTTTGCTCCGAAGCCTGGAGTTGTATGAAGTTTTATGAAATTCATTACAGGACGGTCGGTTTCACACAAGTTTTATAAAATTCATTACCGGACGGCCGGTTATTATACACACTAAATAACGCAGCGATGCGCGATGTCTGTTGCGAACTTTTTTCATCATGAGGTTTGTTCGGTAATTGGCTGACCGCTTGTCCGGAGCTTTTTATTTATGTTTGGATACGTTCGGGTCTTATTAGCTACGCTATGGGCGCCCTTTATTATTCATACTAACAACATGGTTATTCACTGCGCTTAATAAGGAAGACTTACAAGTAGCTACAACTCGTAGTTGTTAAAAGAAAAGTGTAATAGCAGGCTAATACCTATTTAAAGTTTTGAAAACGCATTTTGTATTTCAGAGTCTGAAAATCAATGAATAGAGTGCAACAGTTAATCTTCAAGACTGATTTTAATGGCTGTTTAGTTTGTGAAATAGGAACTCTTTCAGACTCTAAGTCCTCCGAGATTTCTAGCTGGATTCCAGATCGATTCGGCTAACCGGCTTATAACTTTAAAGAACGTCGTCTCGACTCTGATGATGGTTTAAGAAAACTTTTTCTACGCCTAATTGACTAAAGTCAAGGAAGCTCTTAGTCCCAATTCCCGAACTCACAATTAACCTGGAGGTTACAGTAGAGTGTAATATATTCTAATAAACCCTTCCCCACGTAAGATGAATTATGAAAGCAGTGTCACAACAATATGCGGGCGAACACAAAGTCTCACAAACCCAATAGAGCTGACGGGGCATAAATCATTCCGGTCTCTTTACAGGTCGTGGCATTAAGGCTCTTTCCCACGGGGATATCCCGTTTTTTGCAGGATCCCATTTAGTACTACGTGTTCTAATACTACACATTCACACGAATATCTTTGCACTTGCAGTGCACCGAAAAAAACCCAATAATTTCGAATTCGCTATTCAGTCATGTCAATAAACAGGAGTACAGGATCAGTAAAAATCAGCATTCAATAGAAGTGTTCCCACCAGCAACGTCCTGCATACCTACTATTTTTACAAACTCCCGAAACTGCAAAAAAACGGGACACTGCCGTACACACGTACATAACAAGTCCAGTTTTGCGGGATCCTACATTACCACAGAACTGGATTGTCGTGGGAAAGTGCCCTTTCGTGGCCATTACTTACCGAAACACACTACACATTTTCATAAAACACGGTGGGAATAGTTCTTGAATTCACAATGTCGAACGACAGATGTTTTGTGACAGCCGTTACAACAAACGAAGTTATGAGGTGTGATTTATTGAAGAGTATTATTTATCTTACCATACCGTGTATTTAGTAATTTTACTGAGAATTTAATATAAAATAATGTATTTGATACAGGCAGCATTTACCTTATTTACTTTGCTAAGTTTGAAATATTTTTTGAGATTACGACAGATTTTATTAAACAAAAAAACTTTTATTTACATTCCCTCTCTTTTTGTGGATGTAGATACGAGTACCTACCTATGTTAAAAAGTACTTTTGTGTACACACATTCCTCATTAGACAATAAAAGTAAATCCCAAACCCACTCATTGTTATGGCACAAAGAGAATGCCTTTATACTACAATACAAATACAAGAGTTGATTCTCGAAGATAATCTCTGAGGCTTTAAGAAAGGAGAAACAGAAGGAAGGCTCTACTTTTGTAATACAATTACTTTTGAGATTTTCTCGAACTTCAGATAATACTTTTGCATTCTAGCCAAAGGGTAACAAACTAAGAAAGGCTAACAAGCTAACAATAAGACTATGTTAGGCACTAGGTAGGTACATTCGATTCCATTCCATGACCACAACATGGACGCTTGTAAAGTACGTCTTGTGTGAGTAGGTATATTCATAACCTTATATTCAATAATACATAAGAATCCACTGGTCAAGAGCTCTACTTGGCTTGGACAAGATAATTGGTGTGCTTTTAGCAACTTATTTACTTGAAATTAATTTCTATAAATTACCTTTTAAATAAGACGACATGCCCTTATCCTACGCGTCGCTTCCCAAATTAAAACGAGTGCCATTAATCAAATTAGTGCTAAGCATTTTAATTAGTCGACTCACGCCGAGTGAAAAATGCGACCACTCGGATAATTAGGGACACTTTAATTTTATTTTAACGATGTTGTAAGAGGACTCTTAATAATTAAAAAAAGTACCTACAATCATTTGCTTGTGAGAAAGTATACAACTGGAAAAGATAACATAAAGGTAAACCGGTAACAGAATGACAGAAATCACACAATTAATTTAGTATCACCACAGGTATCACATCGAAAGAGATCTACCACTTATATTATGTAGAACTAGTTACTCTACTTACGAGGATAAAATTGGTTAAGGTATCTAGTTACCACTCCTCATTCAAAGTCATCATTGCTTGATTGCGTCATACTTATAATATTTAAGGCTTTATGTAATAGTAACTTAATTGAGCAAATCACAAAGTTCCTAATTGTTTAACTACTGTAATCGTCAGCTTAATTACTTTAACACAACAAGCGTTTTAATTGGCAATTATTTGTGTTGGAATTTAGTCCCTAACAGCCATTTTGGTATTGTGTTGAGCTTTTATTTCTACGGAGATCTTTACTGATTAGCACATAAATAAATACAACATAGTAGGTAGGCATTATTTACCTATTCGTTGTTTGCCTTTTATAATAAGTAAAATCTTATCTTAATTCAAGGACACGGAATAATTTTTGAATTAAAATACTAATAATAACGTTAGCCCTTAGCATTCGCTGTGTTCGTACACGTGATGTAACGTGTCGAAATGTCCTCACAAGCGATTCGATATGCTGCAATCAAAGGCAATTTTTTTTTTGATTGAGCTTTACGGCTCTGGGTGCATGCCCTTTTGAGCCAGTCGTTCGTTATGCAAAGGCTAGTAATTAATAGAAATGCACGGAAGCAATGTTACTATGTAATCTGTGGACAGCAAATGACAGTTCTTGGTGAATTCCCGCGAAACTCTTGACATTTTTCTTCGTAATTTTCACGAGACAGGCAAAGGCGTCAACATCGGATGCCTTGGCACATTTTGAAAATTTAGTTTTACGGTTCGGGTGCCTTAGTACTTTCTTATGATGGTACTAAACTTTTTAAGTGAAGGTACTTTAAAATGATAGGCACTCTTTACGGAGATGATGAAATTTCCTGACTGAAGTGCCTTACTTATGACTTGTATACTTAAATTTCCTGACTGAAGTGCCTTACTTATGACTTGCATACTTAAATATTTTTATCTTGCAAAAAACCTTCAACTTTCAACATTTAATTAACTTGTTTGTTATCATAAGGAGTTCTTCTTCTAATTGTAAAACTTTGACTCTTAAAAGAAATATATTTTTTATTATAATATGTTCAAGAATTCTTAACTTAGAGAAAGTTGACATGGTTTTAACAAGATAAGATAAACCTTAAGATTTAGGTATGTAAATAATCAAGTGACAAAGTAATGTTCTACTACATAAGACAATAATAAATTAGTTTGTATATCCTAGCCTTAATCTATAAAACAATAAGTAGAACTTAGATGCTAAATATCGTGGTAATTAGTTTCATGTCCATGTTGACGTTGACAACGGTACGCGGGAAAGTGTTAATAAGCTATTATTGGTTATTGGTATTCCACCAAGCTTACATTATTCAGTAATTATGATTTCATAGTTATGTGGTTATTATTCAAAAAGTATCAATGCTGTTACGTGCAACTGTACTCAAATGCACTTCACAGCTTTTGTTTTTATAACGATTGAATATTCAAAAATAGAACATTGTTTATTCTTTTGTTTCGATCAAATAAATTCGATATTAATGACAGTTTTATTTGAAAAGAAATGCCGTTATCTCATTACTCGAGTACTTTAAATCCAAACTTTATACTCTAGTAAACAAGGTCGAAAGGAGATCAGCTCGCAGCGGTCACGTAAACACATTCGTCTTGCGGAGTCAAAGGGCCGGTGCTTAGAGCATTTGCAGATATATTATCTGGTATTGATCTTCGCCAACGCGTGATTTGTGAATAGGGACTATCGTTAGCGAATTTCGGACGGTGACAGCTAGTGAATGATGTATAGAATAAACTTAACAGTTCGCTCAATCTTTGTAAGTTGTAACTAATGGTACTTTCTAGTTCTTGAAAAATATACAAAAAAGTAAAACGTTGTTGTTTACACATTAAAAAAGAAAAGGAACTATTATCAGTGAGATCTCAGTTAAACTTATTTCATGACAATATGTCCACCTACAACACGAGATTGCTGGCAGCAGCTTCATTGTATTGATGAAAAAATATTCCTCGTTTGTTGACTGTAGTTAAACTGCATCAAGATTAGCCGTAAACCAGCTTAACCAAGCGATAATCGTAGACATAATGAAGTCTTGAAATTTCCAGACACATGAAATATAATCCGAGGCCCCGTAGGGCTCTTGGGACGAAGCGCGGTGTGAATATTCATGAGCGCTTCGGGCCACTCAATGCGCTGACTCGGCCCGACTCGGACCACGGTGCATGTGTGGGCTACATAGCTGCTGAGCTGACGTATCAGTTTATTTACCCTTAAGCTTACTGTTTGGGTTATTTCTAAACTCTCTTTTGCATACGCACTGAATTTTACCACCCTTTTTAGGGCTGTTCCATATGTGATTTTATTACTACGACATGCTACGACGGTCAACAGTGCTACGAAAAGAAAAACCTTATGTGACTTTTCTTCCTTTTATAACGACAAATTCTTGTTTGGTTTGAAATTACATCTGCCATTAAATACTGCCGTCCATTAAGTAAAAGCTGTTTCATGTTTTCCAACGAATTTCTTACAAACATATAGAAAATAGTTATCAATTTTTAAAGAGCTACAAATGCTATTTGTAGTCTATCCTGATTCTAGACGTAAAGCATTCCCGGTCTAATCTAATAAAGCCTGACGTGCGTGCTGTATTCGCATTCCGTAGATACTCCACCTAGTTACCAGCTGATTCAAGCAATTTGCTGTAACTAGTACAGTATTAACGGTTGAATAAATCGTAGAAGACTACGACTGAATGCGTAGAAAAGCGTCGTAGTATGGCAGTGCTACGTCGTAGCAAGTGTAGATGTCACGTCATTTCTCGTTAGAATTAACCTTCGTAAGACCTTTTCATTTTGTTGTTTAAAAAATAAATAATATAACTGTTAAGTACATCATATACCAAGATTACCAAGGCCATAAATAATAATAAAATAACGAATAAAAAATCTTAAATCTTAATAAATAAATACTAAAGCAAAGCTCGTGTTATCATACCACAACAACCCGTGGGATTCGAACTCGCAGCAAACAGCTGGCGTCTATTTCCATATGCAAACTACTAGGTTATGCGATCATCCCTTTTTTTTTGTTTTGCAAAACATGCAATTTATTTGCATCAGCAAAATGTATTTAATTTCTCTCCAGTAACTTCATCTCCAAAGCTTATGAATATTCATAGTGGAACTGCTTCAGTCAAAATCGCTGTAACTCCAGTCCGTTCTTCCGTAGTCATTTCGCCTCTACATTTGGGATTGCTGTCCATAAAATATGTTATGGCAGTGACACACGGCCCGTATCAAAAATATATGTAGCAGTACTAAAATCTGTATCATGAAACGGCACTCAGAACTAGATTCATACTCAAGCACCGATTCAATGTTCTGATTGATTGAATTCTGTTGTTTATTTTAACTGTTCAGTGACTTGAATGAATACACTTAAATGAAGTGAATATTTGCTTTTTACTCGCAAATATTGATCATTGCCTTTGCCTACAAATTACTTTTGCTTGATCAATCAATACTTGCTTCTGAGTAGGTAGGTATATCTAACTTGAATATAATATAATTTGGTACGTATAGGAGTGGCGATTGGCAGTATTTTCACTTAGTCATGGCTTCAATCATTTTCACATTACCGTTTTTGTGATTATCTGCTGGCAATGGCGTGTCTGGATATCATGTTACTTTGGCTTACAATATGACGTCTTTGTTTTACTTGATAAAATTTCAAGATAATACTGCATTCGTGTCTAAATAAGTAAATTAAATGTAGTAATGAAAACCACGAATTTGATAAAGAGCCAAAAATAGATTAGGCTAAGAACGGATTTTGTAATTTAAGACCGACAAATTTAGAATTTTAAGCTTGCATGTTATTCCCACATTATAGTTAGTCCAGTCATTTCGTCCGAAAAAAAGGCAAATAAAAGAAAATGAATTTGCGCTTCTAATTTTTTAATATGTTGTAGGGGATACCTAGAAAAGCTTAACTTGAGATTGTCGACCAAGCTTTCCTAGGAGCTTTCGCCGCCATCTTGGAAAACGCTTAAAATTTGTTTTTCGGCAATAACTCGGCTATCCGATGAGATTCGAAAATTTTTGTAGGACACTTTTTGTAGCTTTCTTTGTGCTCTACAATAACGCCCGAACCATTTTTAGCGTATCATGCATCGTTATCGAGATATCGATCGATNTCTTAATAAATATGAAAAATTCCGAAATAATTAAATAATTAATTAAAAAGTAAAAAGTAAAATTTAATTACTTTTAATTACTTTTTAATTACTTTTTTTTAAGTAACGGCAAAGCATTTGTATTAGTTGGTTCTTGTTTTGATCCCTTGTGAGAAACTTCTCCTGGCTAACTTTTGGAGTAGTTGTCTCATCGAATGTGAACTCCGGCGATTGGTTTTTTCTCGAACGTCGTACTCTTTCCGAAGTTTTCGTTCCAGCGAGTGTCATATCAGTCGGATAACCGTCGAATATGATTGCAACCTTTCCTTCGAAGTTATGTTGTACGTATCTGACGTTAATTATTTAATTATTCCGAAATAATTTGTGTCCAAAATTTTTGACTTTATCGATCGATATCTCGATAACGATGCATGATACGCTAAAAATGGTTCGGGCGTTATTGTAGAGCACAAAGAAAGCTACAAAAAGTGTCCTACAAAAATTTTCGAGTCTCATCGGATAGCCGAGTTATTGCCGAAAAACAAATTTTACCCCTTTTTTCAACATGGCGGCGAAAGCTCCTAGGAAAGCTTGGTCGACAATCTCAAGTTAAGCTTTTCTAGGTATCCCCTACAACATATTAAAAAATTAGAAGCGCAAATTCATTTTCTTTTTTGAATGTACGTAATGACTGGACTAAGTCCATTCAGCGTAAGATGGTGATTATGACAGTTCTATTTAGTGAGGCGCTCCTTATAAACCTAATCGATATTTTTTATAATCGAGAATATTTTCTATAGAAATCTAATCGCCTTTTATTTGTTTGATTTTTAATCTTGATCAAAATTATATCTATGAATTTGAACTATCTGGAAATGGAATAAACGTGAATATTCTTAGTGATACAAAATAAATCACAAATAATTAAATATATGCATTTTATTCAATAAAACATCAAAGTAACAATAACAAACAATACGTGGAGAAATCGCATAAAACAAAACCGTCATCAAAGGCAAAAAAAGGCGTACTGACTTAGCTTTGACCTGCCTGAGATAATAATCGTGATTCGATGGTAAGATGACCACCATGCGGATTACTGATTTATTGCGATTGTTTATGTCCCATCCCTATGAGCAAACGTTCCGACTAACGCAGAAGCAATTCATTTAATATTTTTTCACAATTTTTTCTAAATAATAAACTAATAAATAATTAGAAATTCTTGTTTAGGTTAATTGAGAAAGATTAGTGATTGATATTTTGGAAGGATGAAAACACACAAAAGTAATTGATTTTTACAACTCAATATTTTTATTCGTAGAAAGTTAGAATCATAAAACGAAACGTTTTATCTGTCTAAATCACCATCATAAGTTGAATGAACTATAGATGCCTACTTGATAATTAAGTTGAGTTAAAAAGGCAGTCTAGTAAAGAGAGTGAATTTTTATGTTCTCGTTGTTATTTAAAAATGCATGTGCGTTATTTAGCACCTTACATCGATAAATGTCTTGCGATTCTCGCAATTCTCAGAAACAATGGGTCGCAATCACGCGAACGTAATGTATTTTACTTAACAGTTTCTCTACTCAGCCTTCAACTTTTTGTCCTCCGCCCGCGCTCGGGGGCGACTCAACTTTTTGTTTTGTTTTCTTTTAATCTTGAATCGTTTTCGAGAGCACCTCGGTCATATTCCACACTTTTCAAGGGTACTAGAAGATTTGTTTCAGGAGGTTAATTAAAACAATTTTATTACAGCAACTTTATCAGTTCAGAGTAGGAATTTTGAACTTTGCAGGTATAATATCAAAATTAGGTCAAGATTGTCAACAGTCGTATCCTGCAAATATCTTAAGAATGGAAGGGGTTCTTTAAAAAACCTTTACCAGTGAGTAAATAAATTATTTCCAAAAATATTTGACTCGTCCTTCGGTTAAATACGCTGCACTATAATAATTACGTCCTTCATTTTTATCCGTTAATGCACCGATTGACAGTCATAAATTAAATTATTTTCGAACTCAATCCGTCTACCAAATTAACATTCCACACACTGACTGGTAATCAAATTTTCACACTGCCAGTTAATTATGAGTAGAGCTATGTGACCGATAAAGAAGTGGGACAGACTCAGTCGGTGCAAGGTCGTTGGAACTGGATCTGACATATTGAAGAGGCGGTACTTTGTTCAAACAAATTACATTGAATCAGCTTTGTTAAGTATGCCAAATTCTACTCGAGAACAGCTATTTTGTTATATATGTTTATTTTGTTTTCAATACTCACCTCAAAATCTCGTTTAAAAATAATAATCGTCAAATGATTACTTTCTTGAATTAAAGTTAATTTCACATACCTAGTCAGTAGTAGTCAGTACCTAAAACATAATAGTCATTTCTGTATTCTTTCGATTAATATTTTTGCAGCTGATTTTTCGCGGGCTTTAATGGCAGCGTTCGCAGACGTCTCTTTTGAGATTGATTGATGGGAATGAGGCTGAAACGCTTTCTTAGTTTCATATTCCCGTCAAGAATTTGGCAACATTCTCGTTTTATATTTCCTACTTTGGCTGAATTGATTCAGCCATTTGATTTTATATTTAGTAGCTGCTTTTTATTTCGTCGTATCATAATATTGATTGCAATTGAAAACCTTACAACGCAATCATAGATTTTGTGAAAATGGCGCGCAGATTATTTTTCGTGCGTGCCAATAAGTGCCGACCACAAATGACATAAAGATAAATTGAATTAGCAAATAGGTACAGGTAAGTACTCAACTCAAAGTTATTTTTTTCCCCAGAATTACTCGTATTTACTTGGACAACTTTTTGTGTGTTCCGAGTAAGTAAGCAAACCTCGCCCTTGGGCCTGATGAAACGACGTCGGAAACACGAATGTTAGTCGCTGCGTAAACGTCTCGTTAAGATAACTCACGTTAATTTGTATTATTTTTTCCTTCAGGACGCCACAACTTTTTATTATTCTCTCGCGTAACTAGCGGTAGGTATTCTAGAATGTTTCTGTCCTGAGTTATGAGGGATATAACACTTTATGGTCGATCCGAGTGACGTAAATATGTAGGTAATAAAATGTAGTTAGAGTTAACTACATGTTGTGTTAAAATGTAATATCGTGGAAAGTTATTTCTGCAGTAGGTATCCTTCTAACATAATAATTGACATCAAAACTGGACACTTCGTGAATCGATGTTATCTGACCATCTCGTTTGAACTAAATTTTCGAAGAATTTTTTTAACAATTCGATTGATTTAATCCTAATTATTGTCCTCGTAAGCAACACTAGAAACGATAACTTTTATATCTTTTAACTTTTACACATTCTATTCTATCTGGAATCGATGGAGCCCAGGACCTCTGAGAAAATAAAGTCGAATTATATTACTATACGTGTGGTTAAGTATAACATTACGTCTGTAGTTATGGTAAGATATTGATGTCTATAAACCATCAACCATGTAACTGAGTGGTCATTAAAAGTACCTAAAAATCAATATTCTTCATGCTTCAATAGAATAGGTGTTGTGACAAGTGTCAAACTACCTACAAGTAAATTGGCTTTACCAATTTAAAATCTGAACTTTTTTGAAACTTTTAAATTATTATTTAGTTCCTCAGAAAACTTCTCCAGTATTAACTTTCTTTAACTTTTCATTAATAAATTAACATTTCAGCAGTAATTTTCAATTCAATTAATAATATCTTATGTCATGAAATAAACATCGAATTAATATGGCTTTAACTAGTGCATAGTGCATACCCTTATTTAAAATTCCATCAAATGCCTTGTTTTATTTTTCACGAATCAGTTTATCGTTTGTTGACGTCAGAAATACCGAGATATTTCACTGAAAACGTCAATCTGGGTTAAACGCTCGACATTCGCCAATAAACTAATGGCTTAATGGAAGCTATTATAATCCTGGAGTAAACCTACATTCATTTTAATCGGCCTTCTTGCGGCTTTGTTCGCTTAAATTTTATCCTATCACAAAGCCTTTATCTTAAATCTATTTCACAAGATTGCTCTTAAAATTCAAACTATACCTACACTATGTAATGACGTATATTTCTAACCAATTTAATAATTAATTTTCATTACTCTGACTTTAGAACTGTAACTTTATAATGGATAGATTCCTCTTTTCATCTAAGTTTTGATATTGTGGATTTCATCATTGGCGTTAATCAGCAATTTAATATTTTTACTTCGACTTAGATTTATACGCCCCTATGCTTTACGAAACGACGCACAAAAATGGATTCAAATTCCCAAGCATTGATTCAAGCCTTCGATTGCTCCTGTTTCAATATTTACACCAATCAATGCAAAGAATTTATGCTTGACTTTGAACAAGACTGGAACGTTGTTTTGTAGCTAATACGGCACTTTACAATACAAGAGGAAAACTACTTTAGAAAGAAAGAAAGAAAAGTATTTATTCGATGTAAGTACACAGCAAGATCTACCTAACAAAAACTAGACAACAGAACGGGTACAAGCACCAAAATGGCATCAGCTCAGTATACGCCGTGACGGCAGAGAGCACGTTACGACCACTGGTATTCTGCGGATGCCAGTTGAGGTAAAGGGCGCAGCTCGCTCGTAGTATTATTACATTTTTGCACGTGGCATTCGAAAATAGAGTCCCAGATCCTATGGGCTCGTGAATTTTGCAGAGTCCGGCCTGCCGGCCTCTCATAGCTCATCTCATATTCACGCTCCGACAGATTCTGTCGTTACTTATTCAGCCTGTAATGTCATTGTTCGACCCAACTTCGATATTGGATCACAAATTGCCGTCTTTACATACGACTTCTTCGAAAATTACTCCATAATGTAAATCATGACGAAGTTTCTTTGTAGCTGTCTTCGAGGACTTTTCTTACCTGTTTGTTATGGAAATTGATGTGGTTATTGTTTCTTTTGATAGATAATAATTACTTCGTTATGTGGGTAAATAATGTAAACCTACATTATAAAAGCCTACATAAATTAGAATATGTTTTTGGGCTTAATTTGAGAATACTTGTTGAAAATTATCTAGGTTAGTTTTCAAAATTTATTTGGGTTAAGTAAGTATCTACCCTTTTCATTGAAAAGCCACTGTCTAAAATAGAATAGAACAAATACAATAAAGATAAAAAATATTTATCTCAAATAATAAATAAATAGCCCACAGCAAATAATTAATCATGGCTGCATAAAACCTACTAAGGAAAATATAACAACATTTTCTTAATAATAACCGACCCGATTTTGTCGACAAGCCCTCCAGCGAGACGAGATATCGCCCTAGAAAAGCACTCGACTAGTCAAGGATCGTGCCTATTTGCACGTCACTAGCGCGCCACTAGACGGGATGAAGTGTTGCCACTTGAAGTGATGGATTACGCGCTAAACAACGTAAGCTATTGTAATAATAACAAATGAATTCGAACTTTTAGTTGATAAAAGTAAAAGAAGTGGAAAGAATCAGAAATGAGGTTAGCGAAAATAAGTTGTCAATTCAATATCAAATTGCACAGCGTGCTATGGAGAGGGTTATGCTTGGTGTTTCTTTACGAAATCGAATCAGAAATGAAGAGATCCGTAAACGAACCAAAGTCGCTGACATAGCCCGACGGATTAGCAAGCTGAAGTGGCAATGGGCCATCTGTTCTGCGTACTATGTAGGGCACATAGTACGCAGATGGCCGATGGGGCAGTAAGGTTCTGGAGTGGAGGCCACGTTCCGGAAAGCGCAGCGTAGAACGTCCACCCACAAGGTGGACCGACGACCTCATAAAGGTAGCAGGAAGGCGCTAGATGCAGACCGTCACCAACTGGCTATTGTGGAAATCATAAGGGGAGGCCTATGTTCAGCAGTGGACGTCCTATGGCTGAAATGATGTTGATGATGAATTCAATATCATCTTCTTCGTCGCTCCAGTCTTGCCAGTGTGGTCGTGGTCATCACACCTGGTTTGGTGGCAAGCTTTACAATCCGTCGCCATTCCTCCCACATTGCAGCCTTTCTTGTGCACTCGTCCACAATTCATAGTTTAAAGGAAACCAGCTGAAGTGGCATTGGGGGTTACATGGGGGTCACATCATGGGTAATGGCTGGTTCAGTCAACATCTTGAGTGGATGGAGTGGAATGGTTCATCTGACGAGTAGATAATAAGAGTACCTAAGGTACTTGATACAAATAAGGCCTACCTAACTTTAAATGCTTATATTTCAATAAATATTAACGCTAATCAACAAAATCCAGGGTAATTAACTTCTTCCATCCTTTAATTTCAGCAATATTACAAAAAATAACACAATTTTTAACTAAATCTATTCAAAATAAGCAAATTACGAAACCACTGATTTTGGCCTTATTAAATCACCTACACGGAATAAGGCCTATATGATGCAAATGCCTCTAGACCTTAAAATTGTGATTGTATTAAACAAAATGCGGTCTCATAACATTAAACACGTCGATTTGTTTGCGTTATCAAAATTTTACATACCAAGTAAACAGAAATATACTCTAGATAAACTTAAATTCCACTTATTAAGAATTATAGATAAAATTAAATATTCATAGTAACAAAGTAATAATTCCTTACATATATTATCAAAAAAATATCAAAAACAAACATTATTATTAATAAGGCCTACACATAAAACCTTTCAAATAAATCAGTTTAGGAACATCATTTAGTCTTGAATTTTTGTAAACAAAATGAGACATAATTTTTTGTTAGAACCAGGGCATAAAAAGGCTTCTGAATCATCTTTACGAACTCCTACACAATCTTTGTGATACCACCTAAAGCAGTCCTTTATGGTCGCATGTCTGCTACTTTGTCTTCGAGACAGGCATGATAATACCAGCTTTTATTCTCCTTTCCTTTAGATTTATACATACGGCCTTTTTTTTCTTTTTTTTTATTGGTTGTGTATTTTGTTTGTTTTTTTACAGGTTTTGTTATGTTTTTTGACACTGTTTTCTTTTTCTTTTCTGTGTTGTTGGTAACATTCTTATTAAATAAATATTTTATTACTCTTTGACTCATTTAGTTTAATGAATTTGTCCGTAATCAGGTGTTGACATACGTATCTAATATGGCCTACCATGCTGAAATAAGGCCTAGGCCTTATTAGATATCTCGCCCTCGTTGTCTTTAAAAATTTACAAATAATGCATCTATAGCCAGTAGTACAAATTAAGGTAATTATTAGCTAGTAAGAAATATTTAGAAACGATTACTAAGAAAAGCTTAACCTAAAACAGCGTCATTTTACCAAAAACTTAAGATGAAATCGCCTAATTTTTATAAGAGAGCACGAAATCACCCACCACCTTAGAAGAACGCATGCCAATTGGTGCTGGGATCGTGGATTGGGACGCTCTTGCTCTCTACTGGGTTAAAGGGCATATGAGTACGTGTCCTTGAAGTATTATCCTGGTAGGATTTATTTATCTGTGTTTTCTGATGTATAGGCCTTATTAGAACGTAGGCCTTATTTGTATCGAGTACCTTATTTAGAGAAGTAAGGCATGAATGTGTCAATAAAAGTTTCATCCATCGTTAGTTTTATAAAATGAACCGTGAACCATTTCTAGGCATCATTACTTATTAGAGAAATTTTAGATGGCGGTAAAGTTTAGCAGCACATACTCGTACATATTTCATCATAACCATCTGTATTTATGTGTGAATTAGGGGCTTACTGTCTAAAGTTACGAACGCGATGCGAATTATTAATCTTATCACGTCGCCATTTCACTAAGTAATTAAATATGTCAAACGCCTAAAGTTCCTTCAGCTTGACAGGATTATAACTGCTTACACGGTACAAGAAGCAAATTATAAGTAGGTACCTACTCATCTAAAATATTCACATTGAGAGAGAAAGGAACAAAAACCAAAAATCTGTTGGATAGTTGACACTGTTCAGTAGTAAGCAATTACAAGCCACGCCAACTTTCATACCTAATACTTTAATTTACCCCTAAAGTCTCAATTACTCTTTAATTATGAGTAAAATTACATTTTCAGTCACTTTAACACCAGCAGTTAGTCACTGAACATGGACAAATAAATAATGACATCATCCAGCCAAGACCAAAAAACTATTTCTGTACAAATTCTACGGGGGAAACGTCACTACGCATAAAAAGTTACGTCAATTGATTGAAAGGAAATAAACTTTACTCGTACTTCCGTAGTTCTTCTTTTAAGTATTTAATCTTAGGAGGATGTACGTACCTACGACGAGCACAATTGATTTCCCTAGATATTTAACCGAACAAATGTTGGACTCAACCTACCCACTGCTCCGTTTCTCTCCAATAAAATCTGCACCTAACACTAAAAGCACAATCAATTCGCTGTTTATCGTGCATTTATTGCCCGGGCACTAATACGCCATGGCGGTGGTCTCCGGTCGTAAAGTTAATGGCCTATAAATTCCGACAATTACTTTTTGCGTCTGTTGCAAGCGACCACCTCTAGAGAACGCTAGAAAATAATCGATATTGAGTGCAAACAATTTATCAGCGAGAAAGAGTCTATCTACTCTCTAAGGCTGGGTTGCACCATCTTACTTTAACAAGCGCTGAAAAGCTATCAAACTCCGTACAAAAATCACCGGTTATCGTCACAGTCACGGTTAAAGGTAGGTGGTGCATCTCAGCCTAAGCTACCTACCTATACTGAAATATTTTATGCATGTTTAATGCCATCGATACTAACCAATTTTCATACAAGCAAACAACTTTCGTGAATCTAATTCATGTCAATTGGTTTCTTTTAAAATTACAAAGTAAATAAGTACCTACTTACTGGTCAGTATTTTCATTGGGCGCAAGAGTCTTGGCTTTTATGTTCTAACACAGAATAAGTATTAATAAAAAAAATACATTTCCAATCTCTCGAACCATGAACAAATATCGAAAATAATAATGATCAATGAATTTCAGCCAACGAGAACCTTACTCATACATTGAAGGTAGGGTAGGGAAAACTAATAACACTTTAGGGAACCATAATATACATCATAGGCGTCTGACATGCATCGCCCTATGAAGCACGGAATGTCAAACTGTCATTTATGAATTAACCAGGTTGATCCACCCACCCACAGTCCCACACTGCAAACAACTACAAACTTTACCTAATCATTATTTGGGTCCACTGGGGAATAGACCATAAGTGGATTATTTATGATGCCAATGAATCAACCCTTAGAAATCCATCCATTAAACCATAGGTACCTACATATTCTTTTAGTTATAATATTTTCAAAATATTAAAAAATATGAAGTTATTATGCCAATTCAAGGGTTAATAAAGATAAAAATCATTGAAATTATTTCTGTTGTAAAGAAATAATTTAGATTTTGGAGTCATCAACGCAACGGTTTTTCGTGGAAGCCTGTTGTAATATCAAATACTTAATGCATGGCAAAGCACGCCACGTAGGCGCGGACTTCAGAATTTAAATATAGAATGAGGATTGAAAAGAAGCTATTTTCAAACGTGCTGCATTTTTCGTGCGGAAATCCATTCAGGCTTTTCATTTACGTGACTCGAAAATTTTGAAAGCGATGTAAGTCGTGAATTCTACGAGTATTTTGTTTTTAAAAGCTTAAAGAATAACAGCTGTATCCCATCCCAACTAATATTATAAATGCGAAAGTAACTCTGTCTGTCTGTCTGTCTGTCTGTCTGTTACGCTTTCCCGCTTAAACTTCGCAACCGATTTTGATGAAATTTGGCATAGAGATAGTTTGAGTCCCGGGAAAGAACATAGGATAGTTTGAGTCCCGGGAAAGAACATAGGATAGTTTTTATCCCGGTTTTTGAAACAGGGACGCGCGCGATAATGTTTTTCTGTGACAGACAAAATTCCACGCGGGCGAAGCCGTGGGCGGAAAGCTAGTTTATAATAATGTAGAGCTGTAGCACCGTTGCAGCTAGAGTTAATGCTAGAAGTAATTAATATTTTATTCAAAACTTCTTTCGTAAAACTAGATCACTGTAATCTACTCGTTCATACATACAATTTTAGTAAAATATGATTGTGATATATTTTGTTCAGACTCATTTATAAATGAAATAATTAACCCAATGTAAATAATAATAACTTTGATTGAACCTAGAGTAAATGAGACGACACATTATTATACAGTCTTATTACCTGTCTATACGTTGTTTAGTTAAGTTAACGGTAACTTTGAAAATCCAGCGAGTCAAACTACGTTCAAAGATGATAAGAACTTAAGCCGTAAAGTTATTTATTACTCCTAGATTTACGCGCTAAGTCGCTAACTACTTAAACCAATTTATTTTATAATGGTCCGCAAGCTATATTTAAATAAAAATTGGTTTAAAGGTGATCTTATGCTACGATTAACCAATTAGTTTGGCGGCCATCTTCCAAAAAAATCTGGCGGGGAATCTTTTTTAATAAGGAGTGTAACTAAAATGTGAAATTAATATTCCTCGTGGCGTACAAAGTGGAAGTTTTCCAATTTGGCTGGGCTTCCGAAGCAAAATTATTCCTTGGCTTCTCAGGTAAATTTTATTATAAATATGAGTACATTAAGAATATACCTACTCGTAAATAAAAGGATTTCATGTATTCTGACACCAAAATTATTTTGATTATAATTTAAATTAGGTAACCTGAAGTGTGTTAGAGATTCTAGGCATTAATTTTCCTACGTAGTGTTAATTATGAAAAATCTAAAACGTTAAAATAACGGTATCGTTGTGGCCAATGAGATGCTGTCATAGTGACATTGACAATACGTCAATGTCACGCTAGCATCAAACGTCAGAATAGAGGGACGCGCGGAGACGACTCCGCGCGCTTTTGTGCTAAGTGATGAATTGTAATTAAAATAAGGCAATATAATGTGAAAGATGAGTATCCAGTGTTTTATTTATGAGAATAGATCGACCGGCCTCTAATAGTAGTAATTAAAAACTTTTATAAGCATCCATCTTCCAAATCCCATTCGGTTTCATTTCAAAATAGACCTATTTTGCCCATAAACATTATCTTTAGAAGTTACTTCATAATATTATATCAAATTGGATTAACGAGGGATATTATGACCTTTTATAAAGGCAATGCATAAAAAGTTTTCCGACAATAGATCATCCATTACGCGTAATGCTTAGGACTACGTAAGAAGTGGACTACAAGTAGGGACACTGTGTACCAATAGACAGAGGAAAAGGAGAAAAAAATTAAAGAACTGAGGTAAATACAAATAATAGAAAACTTGCAATTTTTACGCCTTTTTCCTGACTACTGGCAGCTTTTGAAAATTTAAAACTTTTCAATACATTGTAGGCCTCTATTGAACTAGCTATTGGTAACTGATCTTACTGTTCAAATCTCTTTGTACTGTCTTAATATTTGCGGAGAGGAGCGTGCGTGATCAAAACAAGATTATTTATTCGACGACGCAACGAACTAATCTGAGAACATTTATCTTGTTTTCCCAAGTAAGTAAATCTTCCACGAATTTCTTTTCTACAACATTATTGTATTTTATCTTTTAATGGCTCTTAGTGGGTTGGTTGGGTTATATGTATAGGATAAGTATTTTGACCTTTATTATAATGAAAGTAGGTATAGAGGCATCCTTAGCACAACTAACAGTCAGTTAAATATTATACTCAAAAGATTAAAAAGTTTCTGAATAGGAAAGTTCTACATTCCTGACATCAATTAAAATTAACGACCAACTTCAAGCTACGAGTATCATCGTCTATCAGTTTCAAAGCTCAATTCACGGTTCGTTCTAAAGTCATACAACTCGTCTCCTTGGGGAACCGACTGGCTTCCCGCTTCTGCAGTTGAATGCTTTTAACGGACTATCTCTATCTCTGCCAGTTAACTTCACCGGCTGTATTTGTAGAGATGGCCGGTGATTTTGCTCTCGATAAAAATATCGATGTTTCAACGTTAAAACAATAAGGCTGGGTTGCACCATCTTACTTTGACTGTAACAAACGTCATAAATCTGTCAAACTCCATACAAAAATACCGGTCATCGTTATAGTTCGGTTAAAGTTAGATGGTGCAACTCAGCCAATGTCAAAGGTTTTAACACATCTAAGCCTAAAAAACTAATATAGGTACATCAAAATACATGGATTTTCTAAATGTCTATGACCCCCATTAAAATCTGTCTGCATCGGTTTTTCAGTCAACAATTATTGATAGACGTATAAATAAAAAGCAAAATAATTATTAGGCTGATAATAATCATCAATGGTATGATGGATCAATCATGCCATATCGTTATAAACAGATATCGACAAAATTTTGCATCTCTATCCCCAGACCATTCATCTGAGTATCGCTAAATGTAACGCGAGATATGATCCAAGGGTTTGCGTGGGACAGAGAATAGAGAGATACCTGCCGCTGCAGCGCTGACATTCAGCTTAAAATACAGTTTTTTGACAAGTTTTCTAATGTCTCCATAGCTCAGTAGTCAGAGCAATCGCCGACAAGCGAAAAGTCGCAGGTTCATGTCCCATCTGAGGCGATCGCTTTTTCAAGTTATGAATTCTTTGGAAAGGATCCAATTTAAATTGACGTAAACCATAGAAGAATTTAAATATTTCCAGATCTAATTTAAACTTGAGGTGAGCTCGACAGACACGCAAACTGCAGTAGCGTGTTCATTATGATACTTCAATGCCTGCATTAGGTATAGTCGCGTTCAACTCTATCTGCTTAGGTCAACGGTTTACTCGTAACGATGATACCTTAAAAAGTTATTTAATTTTTATGTCCTGTAAGGATAAAAGCCATAATGTTCCTGTTTAATTCCTGTTGTCCTTTTAATTATGCAAAACGCACATTAGGCCGTTAAAATAAAAAAGGATTGTAGAAACGTTAAAATAAAACACAACTCGACACAATTAAATGTGTTCGCTCGATTAATAACAAGACAATCTATTTCTCGCAGCTTTGTTCATGTCAATTAATTTAGCAAAATATTGTAGTTGTATGGAGCTTCGTCAGCCTCAACAAATTAAGTTAGAAATGTCTTTATTGAGAATTTCACCAGAAAATAACCTCAAATACCCGGTGATCTGTTGTCAGAATGTCAGATTTGTCAATATGGTCTGGAGAAGCTAGTTTTTTCGAAACAGATATTATTTCCATTTTATTTGATGTAGGTACTTATAAATAGTTCCATTCAAAGCCGAGCCAATTAATTTGATAACCACAGACTATTTGCAATAGCTATCGCCCTTGACCTCTCATTCCACAAAAAGTTGGTTTAACATTTGTAGAATAGCGAGTTTCATTCCACCCATTTAGTTTTAACTAGTAGGTATTGCCATCATCAGTTTAAATGGAAATCGGGTTCTCTTTATGCTTCTATTGATTAGTGGTCAATGAAAGCCAGTAAACCCCGAGCTCAGACATCTGAGAGGATTAAATATGTTTAATATATTAAGTATACAAGGACTTAATAAAGAGCTCTTGAAAGGGAATTTTAAGTTAGCGGTTTCTTGTGATCCGTATGGGTAAAGTCAAATGAAAGTGGTTTGAAAAGATTTTTTGTGGTGCTGTGAGGAAAGGACAATGTTCGTTCTCCATACATTGTTCGCCGTTAGATCAACAGTGCCGAAATAATACTTTCTAGGTTCTAAATGACACAAATCTTTATGTAAGAACAATTATTCCTGGCGGACCAATTCTATAAACTTATTGATAGCAATATTGTTATCATAACCTCTTACTTACTAGTATTGTATTATATTATTTTATGCACATCGATTTGGGAGATGTTCTGTATTGTAGTTGTCGCAGCCAAATCTATACTAATATTATAAAGCTGATGTTGTGGAATGTGACGCTCAACCACCATAAGGAAGTAAAGGTGTTAGTGCATCTATTATACACAATTTTGGTTTGTCTATATATACTGGGCAGGGTAAAAAACTCCGTCACCGCGATGCAGGATTGTATGCGCGGTGGAGTTTTCCATAGTAAAATCGTAACAGCGCCATCTGTTGGTACGGTTTGTAATGGCGCAATTTAATAATCACAGTTTGTTTATTTGGTTGAACGCGCTAATCTCAGGAACTACTGGACCGATTTGAAAAATTCTTTTTGTGTTGGATAGTCTGTTAATCCCTGAAGGCTTTAGGCTATATATCATCACGCTAAGACTACTAGGAGCGGAGCACCAATGAAGAATGTTTCAAATCAGTGATTTTTTTCCTTTTGAGAGCTGACGCTGCGTAAACGGTTAAAGTTTCGCATAAATTATGTATGATAGGATTTTCCCCTTTAAAAGTTCTACAAAAAAGTCCGCAACAGCATATGTCTATCTTTTATGGTTGGCTCACTGTAACCTTTTTGTCTGGATGTCTGGATGTTTGTTCCTCTTTCACACAAAAACTACTTAATAAACGGATTTTGTTGAAACTTTACAGTATTATTTTTTATAACCTAGGCTAACATACAGGCTACAATTTATGACGATATGTGACAAAATAAATTTCAATAAATAGTTAAGAGGTGAGAAATATCTTTAAAAACGCCATCTATCGACGTGCTTTTGACGGTCGTAAACATTCATGAGTGCGAGCGAAGCTGTGGCGAAGCCGTGAAACGTATCATTAGTCCTAATTAGGAACTAAATATTACATTTATAGTTCATAATATTTAAAATTTAATCAATAAAGATATTTTATGTAATTGAATAATTCACTGTGTTTAAACGAGCAAATCAAAGTCTAAATTAGTGACCGCCATCTATCGACGTGCTTTTGACGGTCGTTAACATTCATGAGAGCGAAGCCGTGAATCGTATAATTAGTCATAATTTAGTAATTAAATATTACATTTACAGAACTGTTCATAATATTAAAAATTTTATGTAATTGAATCATTCACTGTGTTTAAACGATCAAATAGTATTCAAACATTTAGTAATAACGTTAAAAACCATTTAAAAATCCTATGAGAACTTTTCGACTTCTACACGGACGAAGTCGCGGGCAAAAGCTATTTGTAAAATCATCATCATCATCATCATCATCATTTCATCCATAGGACGTCCACTGCTGAACACAGGCCTTTGTAAAATAATTACTTAGACTAAATTATTAAAAGTGCCTACCCAAAGTCATCATTCCACGCGGACGAAGTCGCGGGCACAGCTAGTTGTATTATAATA
>NW_021135468.1:0-515 GCF_004193835.3 Ostrinia furnacalis | reverse complement strand
AGTCATACCTCTTGACACAATAACAAAGTGAAAGAAGCCTCCGGTACACTTTGTTAAAAGTAGACATGTATCAATATACACGAAAGAAAACTCAAGATTGGTTCACAAAGCCTTACTTGTATCATTTGGTACAAAGTTATTTTCTTTTCTATACGTCGTAGAAACATACCGATTAGATACAAAAATAGCTAATTTTTCAGAGATTCACATTATGTTATAAAGTCAATTTTGATCTAAGTCGAGTTAGATCCCTTTTCACTGGGGGTACAGAAATAAACATTGCAAATACATCATAGGTCTCACTAAAAAACAGGTACTTTTAAAGGTATAATATAAAGTGCTATAAACGGTTACAAAAACAAAGTCAAAATTTATTTATTTGTAATTTTAAATAGTACTTAAATATTAAGTAACAAGAATAAACATTCTAAAAATTAGCAAGTTACACAACTTAAAACATAACGTTACTTATTTAATTAGTTATTTATTTCAAGAATCCACAAATTTTAACAACC
>NW_021135466.1:0-707 GCF_004193835.3 Ostrinia furnacalis | reverse complement strand
CACCCCCCCTCCATGTCCTTGCCATGATCACAAATTATTGTGTTCCTACTAAATTTCTTCTAAATCGGTTCAACGATTCTTGAAATAACACCATTTTTTAAAATAATTTGGTGACATCATAATAACGTGATCAATTTTACGATTTGGCCACGATATAAATGCATATTAGTGTTAAATTTGACTTATTACTTATTAATCAATAAACTCAAATGAGAAAAATTCAATAAAAATAAAGAAAAGATACCAATTGAAATAATTATAAAATTATTTGTTTTCACCCGGTGTAAACACCCACGGGTGGAATGAAACGGGTTTTTATTGGGTTTTTACCCTCATGTGGGTTTTTACCCGGGTGGAAACCCATCTCTAAGTGGGATGGGACTTGGGCTTGGGCTTGGGATATTAGGTGCGGTTGAGGTCGTATAAAATACATAAATCCCAACTAATATTATAAATGCGAAAGTAACTCTGTCTGTCTGTCTGTCTGTCTGTCTGTCTGTCTGTCTGTCTGTCTGTTACGCTTTCCCGCTTAAACCTCGCAACCGATTTTGATGAAATTTGGCATAGAGATAGTTTGAGTCCCGGGAAAGAACATAGGATAGTTTTTATCCCGGTTTTTGAAACAGGGACGCGCGCGATAAAGTTTTTCTGTGACAGACAAAATTCCACGCGGGCGAAGCCGCGGGCGGAAAGCTAGTTTAATATAT
>NW_021135465.1:0-3754 GCF_004193835.3 Ostrinia furnacalis | reverse complement strand
CTCCCATAGTAGGTCACGCGTGTACTCTAGTGTTAAGTATAAGTCCAAAAGTTTTAGTATACCAATAAGTTACATTGACGAAGCTGAACTGTCTAACTCTAGTGATTTGAGTAAAACTATCTTTAATTATTATTCTTGTACTCAATCTCTGTTTAAGTTTTGATTTGATTTGAAGATGATTTTAATAATAACTCTATTGCATATAATTGCCGGAGCATCTAAGGGCTCTTTCCCATGGAGACATATCGTATTTTGCAGGATCCCGTTTAGTAGTACAATACGAATTTTAATATTAACATTCGCAAACATCCCGTTTGCAGTAAAACCGATCCGTTCGAATTTGAAAGAAAGAAAGACATTTTTTTATATCAATTTGGAATTACAATTTCAAACACACACTTGTGCCTTCACAAGACAGTCCTGTTCTGTATCACTGGATCCCGCAAAACTGGATGGCCGTGGGAACGACTTAGACTGCATAAATGCTAACACTCTTAACAGTGTTTAGCGTGATTTTTTCAATCATAAAAAAATCTCTCTCTACCCTCATCTTTACAAAACGTGATAAAACGACTCCTGCTTTAGAAATCACTTAAAACGTCCACAGGCTTAATCAATAACTTAGTATTCAGAGCGGCCACGCAGTAAGTGAAAGGTCGAGGGTTCAAACCCCAGTCGACTTTTTCAAGTGAAAAATCGTGTTCTGGACAATATTTTCTTGTGTTGTAAGGGTTTGTCCCCGTTTTTTGCAGGAACTTTTTTCTGCAGGTTCCTGATTATTAGTAACGTGTTTTCATATTAACGTTCACATGAACATCCCGTTTGCAGTGTCCCGCAAAATACGGATCCGTTCGAATTTATTTTATTTTGCAGGATCTAGTAATGCAGGCCCATTTATTGTCCTGAAGCAGTGGTAGGGTTAAAACTTGACTTACTTAACTTAAGGTCCTATGTCCCCTAGATGGGGCAGAGGGCATCCACAACAGTCCTCCATCGCGTTCGGTCTTGAGCTTCGCGTTTGATCTCGCTCCAAGTCTTGCCAATCTTCTTCGCCTCGTCTGCCACAGAGCGCCGCCAAGTTTGCTTGGGGCGACCACGTTTGCGTTTTCCTCGGGGGTTCCAATCCAGAGACTGCTTGGGGATGTGATCGGGATCCCTTCGGAGAGTGTGGCCGATCCAGTTCCACTTACGGCACTTGATCTGCTGGTCGATTGGAATTTCGTGGTAGCCTTCTAATAGGGTTAAAACTAGGACGTGTAAAAGTGCTTTTTAATAGCTTCTTGCCTAAATAAATAAGTTTTATGAGTCTTAGGATACCGCAGAAATGGATTGCCGTGAGGTCGCGTTAGTAGGTAGGTACTTTGAATAGGCATTGTTTTTAGTTTTAGCTCTAAATGGGATTCGACCCGGTTCAGATACGGTTTCCTGCTTACGTGATGATAAACAAATATGACTTGGGACCGTTAGTAGGGCCTAAGTGATGAGATACAGGGTGTTCTTTTTTTTATTTATGGATCAAATTAAACTAATTTGATGACGATGGAGAAGCAGATATTGTCTCTACTAAACTGTAGCAATATTTTAAGGGGTATACGAAAGACCGTTTCCCAGTAAATTAGAACACTATAATCCGGGCCTTTTCAAGGCGAGAGTGAATAGGCACTTAAAGGGCAGATAATTATGTACTGTACTAGACTGCATCTCACTTAACATCAGGTGCGATTGTGGTTAAATACCTGCCTTGTCTAGCATAAAAAAAAATTAAATTAGGGTTTAAGAGATCCACTTATTATACAAACGACATAAATAATGATAATTCATAATATCATTCATCTTGTACAGTTAAACATGTATCGTATCTTACTTCCATACTTTTAATAGTTGTTAACATTATTTTATAATGTCATTTGTGTTAAATAAAAAATCAATACCTAATCTTGCACCATACAATTCTAACTCGTGACTCATAACAACATACAAGACTTTATCACCTTGAAATAAGGCCGTTTCTTCGCTTTTCCCTTCCGTGAATACAGTCATAGTAAAACCACAACAGCTTAACATAACTCAACAAATAATAATAATAAATAATAATAATAAAAAAACTTTATTTCTCTTTCACAGAGGCATAACGCCTGTAGCACACCTCTGCCGCGAAACTATGGCAGCGAAACAATTTCAATATACATCACTCTGCAATGACATCCCCACCTTAGCAACGCGATGAAGTAAACGCAGAGATGTATAATGAAATCGTTTCGCTGTCATGGTTTCGCGGCGGAGGTGTGCTACAGGCTTAAAAACGTAAATCTAGTTACCTATAGTAAGTTCCTATCATTCCTATACAAACAATTCAGTGTGAGTTCCTTTATTATTTTGTAGATTTATTATTTACTTACGTCGACTCTCTTGCAAAGCGTAATTAGAAAGATTTGCATTCGTGCTTGCCGCAACCTTCGTTAGATCATCAGCTCGTCTGTGATTGTCACTCGATAACTTTTGCATTACATTACTGCAGGGGACTATTCTAAAAAAGATTACATAAAACAAAAACTGTCACACCGTGCTTTTAAAGAAAAACACTCTATTTGAAACGCGAATGTGGCTCTATCTGTCAGTCGGTCGGACCTTTTCACGCTTGAACCATATAATTGGAAAAAAAACCTAGTATATCTACCAGTGTGGATATGTCAGTAGAGATATGTGGAACAGGGGGAACAGTAATAGATGCAAAGCTTTTTTTTTTAAGTTTTTTAAAGGTCATAGGATCTTGAAGGATCTGGGGTGACTGTTCTATTTGCTCTATCACCCAACTGACCGCAGTAAGTGACTCACGCGTCGATAATGATTTTATGTCCGTCCCGCACCCGATAATGCGGCTCGAAGCTGACAGATATGTGCTGGTAATTATTCCGCAAACACTTTTGTTTGTTCGAAAGTGTTGCCAAGTTATGGTAAATGGCCGTTAGTGTGAATCATTGTTAATGAATTATTTTCTTGGTTTTTACTATACCTGGTGATGACAGCATATACACCTAGGTGCAGTACAAGATTTACACAGAGGCGCAAAAATTGACTTCACAACCAAGATTAATAATACTATGAACAATAAAAAACCTGGATGTGGTCAACGCAAGGTCGTTATGGCAATTCTTGGGGTAGGCTTATCAAACAGTAATAGTGGACCGACGATCTGGTAAAGGTCGCGGGAAGAGCCTGGATGCGGGCATCGCAGGACCGTTCATTGTGGAAAACCTTGGGGGAGGCCTTTGTCCAGCATTGGACGTCATTTGGCTGAAACGAGAACAAGACGAAAAGTCTTTTAGTTGAAACGATGTAAAAAATATTCAATCATGCAGTCCAAAGATTGATATTTGTTTACACTGTTAACCTTTTATCTCTGATTCCTTTTCATCTAGCTACTGCTATCGTCTTGAAGTCGTCAGTCCATTGAGCTGAGTGGCATCCTACCATACGTTAACGTGGCTACACTGGTCAAGCACATATCAACTTCACCTTTCTTCAGAAACATTAAAATTTCAGTCTTCACTCCCTAAAAAAATATCGAAAAAACATCAATTGCCTAATAGTCCAGTCATTTCGTCCGAAAAAAAGGCAAATAAAAGAAAATGAATTTGCGCTTCTAATTTTTTAATATGTTAGAGGGGATACCTAGAAAAGCTTAACTTGAGATTGTCGACCAAGCTTTCCTAGGAGCTTTCGCCGCCATCTTGGAAAACGCTTAAAATTTGTT
>NW_021135464.1:0-712 GCF_004193835.3 Ostrinia furnacalis | reverse complement strand
AGACATCAGTATGGAGCAGAATCAGCGCAATATTTTGTTGCAATTTCTTACAAAACTTGCGCACAAAAAGCAAATCTAGTATGAAAATCATCAAACTTCTAATGCTCGTAACTCAGTTCAGACTGAGTTTAGAGGTATACATGCCATAGTAAGTTTGGTTTATTACACTATTTTGTAATCAAAAAACAAAGTTTGGTCGATGGCCGCGCGAAAAAAAAAAGACGCCACCTTCCATACAAAATCTGGCATTGCCATTAGTGCATTGACTCTACTCGGACTGATTTGCGAAATTTGTGTTTATAGCCCCTTTTTGTGTGAATAGTACGTTGAACACCTAACAGGTAAAAATTATTTATCTTATGCAATGTAAAAACCTTTTCCCAATCGTTTTTCAATGTGGATTTCTTGAAATTAAAGACGGAAATAATTATTTTGATCGTTTATTAATTATTACAAATTTTGTTCAAAATGGCCTCGGCAACGTATACTCACGACATCTTCTTCTAATTTCGACTGTTGTTGTATGCAGCCACATTTCTCTTTTTAATACCTACTACAAAGGCGTTTTCTATTCGTTGTAGTTTTTCTATTGTTTGAATGCGTTACGTACACCAGTTCTTTAGCTTGTCCCCAGACGTAAAAATCGAACGGAGTTAGGTCTGGGGAACGTGCAGGCCACTGTATAGGGCCATGTCTTCCAATCCACGAGTAG
>NW_021135463.1:0-10816 GCF_004193835.3 Ostrinia furnacalis | reverse complement strand
TTTATAATACAATTCAATGCGATGAGCCAGCATAACTAGCTCCATATTTACTTATTTATTTATTGGGCTATCAACAATATTAACAACATTGCTTATACTAAAACGTTTGTTTTTATTTGTATAGAGAACAATAGTGTCTAGACAAACCTAAAGAGGATTTAGGACGCTATTTGGATCAAATATATAATTGCTCAATAATGAGTAATAAATAAATAAAATAAATAAACAGATATACAAATAACTACAGTCAAAAAATTAAGATAAAGGTCTCAAGCTAACTGCTCCCACAAAAGCAAATTATAGCTCTTGTTCCTATCGCTGCGACTCCCGTTTACATCAGCCATGGCCCTGGCTCCCTAGACAAGTTGTAAATTGCTTCACGAAGTGAAATACCTAACTCTAACCATCCAAAACATTTTTCGCCGGAGCGAAGCCATTTCGAAATCACAACTGTCATATTTTGTAACTAGTCTATACGAGACTGGCGTAACAAACCCAACTCTAGTTTCCCGCCGCTCCATAGAATTCAAGAAATGCTAAAATCAAACCCCCACTAATAATAAAGGCGAAAGAAAGAAATCTTTGTTACTTCTTCACGTCTAAACGGCTGGAACTATTTTAATAAAATTTGGTATGGAATTAGCTGACACCCTGGATTAACACATAGGCTACGTTTGGACGCGGGTAATACCGCAGGGCATAGCTAGTATCTTCTTAAAAAGTAAACTGTTACGTATTACGTATAAGCTTATGCAAATTATAGCATGTTGAAAAATGCGTTTCAATTACCTCTTCACCCTTGCGAGACGTGAACAGCTCTTTGGCCATGTCCTCTGCCATCAGTCCGCTGAGAACTGTGCAGGTCATGATCTTCAGATTTATATCGATCCGCTGTAAAGTAATAATGCCGCTTAAATAAATTACATCAATGGCATAAAATACTATAAGACGCTTGCGGAGGATTTTTTTTATCGCATCAAATATCAAATATTTGGGCAATAACTAGAAGTTGTTTCCTCATCAGCCAGAGTTTTGACCGTTCCAAATCCAACCCGCTTGCCAGATAATATTTTAGGGTACCTGCCAAAGCCACAATGACCCAAACTTTACGATGCACCAACGTTCTTACCTATATTGGGAGCATGCGCTGACAAACTTTCAGTTTTATGAAATAACGTAGGTCTGGCGTTTACTACAGCCCGGTCTCTGAGCACGTAGAATTTTGTCCAATGACCCTAAGCTACCCATCCTTATCGCTCGCGCGTAATTATGTTGTTGTCGCGCTCGCACACTCACTGCGGGCGCCCGTCGCACAGTCGCGACAGCAACATAATTACGCGCGAGCTATAAGGATGGGTAGCTTGGGGTCATTGGACAAAATTATAGAAGTAGGTATCTACCTGCAATATGTTGAGCAACTCCTGCATAAACTCCGGGTTGAGCATGGCTTTGGTGCTGACGTGGTAGTTCTGCAGGTTGATGTAGCACTGCACGGCCAGCCGCTGCGCCTCTATCGGGTTGTCTTTGACTGAAAACCACAGCATTTAGATGGTCAGACAAATCGAATGAACCTCTTTAAGGCGATTATCACACTGCACCGCGCTCCGCCGCGGTACGCGGGACGACAGATTTAATCATTGTATGCAAGTACCTCAGTTTGTATAGAAAACACGCGCGGCACAACACACTGACAACGCGTCTGCGCGCGGGATTCTTTATATGTAGCCACGCGGGCCGCGGCGGAGCGCGGTGCAGTGTGATAATCGTCTAAGACAAGAGAGAATACAGAAAAGCTATGAATCGACCTAGACGAGAATCTACACTTAACAACAAGGTTAAGGTTTGACGAGGAACATGAACAGTTAGAAACATATGAAATGAAAACCTTTCATGTCATTACGACTTATCGCACTATTTATAAAGTTCTTCATGCCAATAGATGGCGTTTTCTGTACATCATAATTATATGCTTTAAATTTCTAAAAGTAATACAGCAAGGCTAAAAGGAAGGACTGTACCTAATGGAGAGAATTATTAGACACCGACAACAGCGCTCGATATTTGTGTGTATTTTTTTCCTTTCTTGTTTTGTGTGGTGTACATAAAGTGTTATCTATCTCAGNAATGAACGGTCCTGCGCTGCCCGCATCCAGGCTCTTCCCGCGACCTTTACCAGATCGTCGGTCCACCTAGTAGGAGGCCTGCCCACGCTACGTCTTCCAGCCCGTGGTCGCCACTCGAGAACTTTCCTGCCCCAACGGCCATCGTCTCTACGAGCTATGTGCCCCGCCCACTGCCACTTGATTTTAGCAATTCTGCGAGCTATGTCGGTTACTTTGGTTCTCCTGCGGATCTCCTCATTTCTGATTCGATCACGCAGGGAAACTCCGATCTCAGTACTCACACTTCTTGTTAATGTTCCTCAGAGACGCGAAGGTCTTCGGCTCCACCAGGCTGAAGGCAGCTTTCGGGATGATGCGGCATAGTTCTGCCAGGGCTCGCAGCGAGTTCATGCGAATGTAGAACCAGACGGCAGCATCGTCACCGAGGATAGCTGAAGCAACGACAATTATTATCATCATAATCATCATCATCATCAGTTCAGGATAGGAGACAGAGACATACAGACATGAGAAGTCAAGCAACGGTCGCCGTCTACATATGGCATAAAGTCTCAATGATGTTATTTCCGACATCTTTCTTTCTCAACAATCGAATAAGAGCCGTATTAAGAGCAATATGTTGGTATCAGACATTCTCACTGCAGCCAGCAGTAGCTTGCTCATGCTGGCGACCCCATGGCTACATCGTCTCTCTTGACAATCGAAAAAGAACCTTATTCCTTACTGCACAAAGTCTCAATGAATGATGTTAACATGCTCTCTCTCGACGGTAAAAAAACAACCGTATTTCATACCGCACAAAGCCTAAATGATATTGGTATCCGACATCCACACAGCAACCAAAATAAAATAAAAAAACAAAATCAAAAAATAATATTTATTCAGTTTAGACCACAAGTGGCACTTATGAACGTCAAAAATCGGCAGCAGCTTGGTCATGTTGGCGACGCCCATGGCCGCCTTCTCTCGTTTGATAATCGAAAAGGAACCTTATCCTTTGCTGAATAAAGGCTCAATACACTACACTTACACCGCACATCTCCCTTTCTCTCAACAATTGAAAAACAACCTTATTTCTTACCGCACAAAGCCTCAATGATGTTGGTGTCAGACATCCTGACAGCAGCAGGCAGCAGCTTGGTCATGTTGGCGACATCCATGGCCGCGTTCTCTCTTTCGACAAACTATAATGAACCCTATTCCTTACTGCACAAAGTCTCAATGAATGACGTTAATATGTCCTCTCTCGACAGTCAAAAAACAACCTTATACCTTACCGCACAGAGCCTCAATGATGTTGGTATCGGACATTCTAACAGCAGCCGGCAGCAGCTTGGTCATGTTGGCGACATCCATGGCCGCGTTCTCTCTTTCGACAAACTATAATGAACCCTATTCCTTACTGCACAAAGTCTCAATGAATGACGTTAATATGTCCTCTCTCGACAGTCAAAAAACAACCTTATTCCTTACCGCACAAAGCCTCAATGATGTTGGTGTCAGACATCCTCACAGCAGCAGGCAGCAGTTTGGTCATGTTGGCGACGCCCATGGCAGCATCCGCAAGTAGTTCCACGTTGGAACTGAGCAGCTGGTGGCAGAACACCAAGTCCGTGCCGGTTTGGTAGAGAGCCTGAGAAATTAATGGCATATGGATATTAACCGTCATCTGTGCTTAGTGCGAGTTTTCATTGAACGACGTCGCTAGCGAGTGCGTCATAAATACCAAGAAGATTTTAGTTCTTGGAAGTATCTGCCAGAAACGCTGTACAATCTGTGATTTTTTAAGCAGTCTCTAGCGATGATATTTGGTGTAGACCAAGCTCTCAGGTATTTAGTCTCACTGCAGGTACACCATCCTTTCTAATTACCTACTTTCTAAAGCCTGGTCCGTGAGCACGTAGAATCCCGTCCAATGACACCAAGCTGCCCATCCTTGTCGCTCGCACGTAATTATGTTGCTGGCGCGCTCGCACACTCACTGCGGGCGCGCGTCGCACAGTCGCGATAGCAATATAATTACGCGCGAGCGATAAGGATGGGTAGCTTGGGGTCATTGGACGGGATTCTACGTGCTCACGGACCAGGGGAATTATTTTGGCCTACAAACCCAATGCTAGCCACTACAGCACTGGCCAGACAGGTTGGGGAGCCCTGATGTTCGCGTGTTTCTTTTTTAGTTTCGTTCCTACCTTTTACAACAACCACGGGAAGAATGGGGTGGTCTTATTCTACTGTGCCGAAATTATAATCAGTAGAAGTTATCTAACATTTAATAAAAACTTTAAGAAAATGTAATTTATGGGGAATGTAAGATCATGAAAGGTTTCTCAGAAAAATATTACTCACTTTCAGGAGTCGGCACATCAAGCTAAATACTAATGGCATCGTAGTACCTAAGCGATATTATTTTGCATCGTTATACCACAAAAATGTGTAATCTGGTTTGTCTATTACTACTTACATCTCTCCCGTTAGAAGTGAAAGACATCTTAGTCAGCACAGCAAGGCAGTGTGGCTTCATAGCCGGCAGGGCCATCTCCAGGTAAGCCAGCAGTCGGAGGATGCAGCCCGACTGGTACAAGTGGGCAGCATTCTCTTCGGTTTCCACGTAGTTGCGTAGGACTCCTAGCACTTGGGTGTGGACGTCTCGGAACTCATAAGACTGGCGGCGGAAGAAATATGATAATTAATAAATGCAGTCAAAGCGCCAATTTTTGTAAATAATAGGACCTCTTTCACATTAGGACGTTAGAAGTGCGACATTAGAGCGGCAACAGCAGATGCCTGACTACAAATTATGAAAACGCAGTTGCGCCTATCGCGCGTTTGTCGCGCTGTAAAGTCGCTCAAATATGAAAGCGCTCTAAAGATAAAAGGTTTTAAAAAAATATTTAGGAACTTAAAAGTACGGACAGATACGGTCCACTACATATCTAAGTCTTTTTTCATTTTATCGTAATGAGGGTTTTCGCGTATGAAAAATCCGCCAGGTGGCAATACGTAGACGCGAGATCCAAATGCTGCATGATTGGTTATTTTTGACATGACATTGACAGATATGTCAAAATCCACCAATCACGCAGCAGTCAGACCCCACATTCACGTCCCGTCATCTAGCGGATCTTTCATACGCGAAAACCCTCATTAACAATATTATCACATCATCCTCATCACGGCATTGATTTGGTCTACACTGCAGAATCATGACCCTCTGTAATTTACCAGAGGCAAATTGAGACTGAGAAAGTGTAATAAATGATTATTGAACTGCTGCTAAAAATTTATTTATTTATTTATTTTAAGGACAGCCAACAAAGCATACACCTTATCTAATATAACCTTAATACATCAAACATGTGGTGTTGCCTTACTTAAAGGCTGCCACGGCATGCAAATAAGTGTACTACTAATAGAAGGCAAACACAAAAATCGCCAACAAAAAAAATCACCTCCAAAATATCGCACAGGTCCAAAACCCCAGTAGACGCCCTAAAAGTCCTCTGCACCACTTGGTCCTTATACCGGCAGATGAGCTGGTCAACCGTCCGGAGCGCCGCGTGTTGTATGGCCAGGTACTTGCTCTGCATCAGGGCTAGGAGAGACGGCCAGCTGAACTGCTGGTTCTTGGTCACTTCGGACGCGCAAACTGGGTCGTCTAGAAGGTTGCTAAGGGTCTGGGAGAAAAATAAGAACTAAATCACTTTCGTGTCGGCCGTTTGGTGTAGTGGTTCGAAACGGACTACCTACTATTCCGGAGGTTGCGGGTTTGATTCCCGCACACTACAAACATTTGTGTGCATGAACATATTTGTTTGTATTGGACTGGGTGTTTTCTATGTGTATTATATGTATGTATTTACAAAAAAAAAGTATTTAAGTATGTTTAAATCCGTTGTCTAGTACCCATAGTACAAGCTTTGCTTAGTTTGGGACTAGAAGCGCAGTGTAAAATGTCCAAGGATATTTTTTTATTTCTTATAAACTCTAATAAACTATGAGGAAGGAAATTAGGAAACTCACAGGCCTCAGATCTCTGAGGCAGTGCAGCAACCTTTAATTATTCGAAAGCGATACATGCTGGACAAAGGCCTCCCCCAAGACTTGCCATGACGTCCAGCAGTGGACGTCATTTGGACTGAAACGAACGAACGATACATGACAGCTGGAAACTTATCAAGAATCAGTTACATTAGGGCGCCTTCAAATTACAGGACTGAGAAAGCGCTGCAGTAGCGCCACTGAATTTGAAGGCGCCCTTAGTCTTTAAGTATACTGACTGATTAATGCAAGCAATTAGTGTCTAGATATACTCTTAAGCTCCTACGTTCGATAGATATCATATATTTTCAACGCAGATATCAAGGGCGTCAAGCCAGAGTCGTATAAGCAATAGCGCTAGTATTGTAGTCCTCGAGTATGTGCTAGAAGACATAAGTTCGAATCCCAAAAAGGAAATGATACCTGTAAACAGTTTTTCTGGACATCAGGATCTAAGCTGTTTTTCATTCTTGAAAAGAGACTGCTCAGTATATTCGCGGAGACCAGCTGTTCGCAGCCAAGTGGTTCCCTGGTCAGCTCCGAAAGAACTAAAGAAGCAAATTCCAAGACAAATACATCTTCCATCTGAAACCAAATTATGATGCTTTGATATAAAATGTCTATTGTCCAAAAACTACAGTCAAGTACTTTTCACAGCATGCTTGGTTAGGTATTACCAGAGTACGCATCTCACCGCTCGACGCTAAATTTTGTCAGTGTGTGCGTGCGCGCCGCATACGTATTGGCGCGCTCACATACAAACCGTGCTCGGGTGTTTCTATGAAGATGACCTACTCATTTGTATTTAGGTACTCTGGTATTACACAGGCTACGTCAAGTTGTAGAACTCCTATAGATTGTAGACTTGAATTCTTCCTATGCTGACGTCGGTCGCGTAGGCCGTATTATGCAATCGATGTCAGCACAGGAGAGAATCAATCATACAGCAATGAAGATGAATAGAAATGTGTGTCTGTCCATATTAAAACCTAAAGAGTCTCTTTCCTGGTCGGATTTAACGGACGTCCTAAGCTGCGCTTTCCGGTACGTGGCCTCCGCTCCAGAACCTTGCTGCCCCATCGGCCGTCAGTTCTGCGTACTACGTGCCTTGCCCATTGCCACTTCAGCTTGCTAATCCGTAAGTCTCAAGAATTTAAATGCTACCTTGACGAGCATAAACGCGATCTTCCTCAGGTTCTGCGAGTTGGCCAGCACCTGCTCCGGGCCCCTCGGCAGCTGGCACAGCTGCGCCAGAGCCTTCAGCGCGAACCGCTTGATGTTCAGCTCGGGGTGCTCCACGTGGGGCAGGATGTAGCGGATCGCGTTTGAATAGGACGTTGCGGTTGCATTTACAGCATGATTCATCACCATTATCGTTTGAGCCATAGGACGTCCACTGCTGAACATAGGCCTCCCCCAATGATTTCCACAATGGCCGGTTGGTAGCGGCCTGCATCCAGCGCCTTCCTGCTACCATTATGAATTCGTCGGTCCACCTTGTGGATGGACCTACGCTGTGCATTCCGGTACGTGGCCTCCGCTCCAGAACCTTGCTGCCCCATCGGCCGTCAGTTCTGCGTACTACGTGCCCTGCCCATTGCCACTTCAGCTTGCTAATCCGTAAGTCTCAAGAATTTAAATAATACCTTGACGAGCATAAACGCGATCTTCCTCAGGTTCTGCGAGTTGGCCAGCACCTGTTCCGGGCCCCTCGGCAGCTGGCACAGCTGCGCCAGAGCCTTCAGCGCGAACCGCTTGATGTTCAGCTCGGGGTGCTCCACGTGGGGCAGGATGTAGCGGATCGCGTTCAAGTTGAAGAGAACGTTGCGGTTCGCCATGTCTTGGGCGGAGAACTTGGTGATTGCTCGAAGAGTCTACGAGAGGATTAGTGAAAACCAGTGAAAAGAAGTTGGGATTCCAAGTGCAAAGGTTTGTAGGTATGTAAGCTTTGTGGTTTTATGGTTACCTAGTTCGATTCGAGCATCGATTTTCGTTGCTGGTAATTCAAATTCAAATTATTTATTCAGTAGGTACTAGGCCCTATTCTAGGACACTTATACAGGGTGTTAGGTAAATGGGTATATGAGCCGACACTAGCCCATGTTAACATGGGCAAATAAATGGTATGGTGAAGTCAGAAATTTGATATTATCATTTTATGTTTTTTAATTTTCATACAAAATAAATTTAATAAAATACGATTTCTATGAAAAATAAAATAATTAAAATGAAGATATAAATTTTCTGACTTCACCATACTATTTATATGACCATGTTAACATGGGCTAGTGTCGGCTCATGTACCCATTTACCTAACACCCTGTATACGTCCCAAATATAGCTTGCCGTACCACGGGACAATATAGGGTCCTTCTAAATCAGCTACGTTCCGTTTAATGGGAGCATGTATACGTCACACTGAATACGTTCCCAAAGTTTGAGCCAAAAATTCAGGCTAGTTTCCGAGATAATTAAGGAAACAACTTCATTTCTTATCAACCCAATACAACACCCTGTCACAAAATATAACAGAAGACAAACTCCATACTAAACGCGCTCGAGCCACGCACACATAGACACCGCTCCTAGCAAGACTGTCTTGGACGAATGCGAGCGCGACAGACGTTCGCCACACGTTCGCTGTGGTTCGCTTGAGTCACGCGCCGGTCAACCGCCTGTGATATTATTTTGTTTTGCGAAAATGAGTAAACAGAATAAGTCGTACTTAGATTAATAAAACAAAATCAAAAAAAATCAAAATCAAAAATATTTATTCAGTTTAGACCACAAGTGGCACTTATGAACGTCAATAGAAAATAATAAAAAAAGAAAAAGGTAGCCCTTATGGGGCACTTTACATGTCTCCTTATCTTTTGGGCCCTACCAGCGCTTCGAGACAAACATATGGCAAGTGCTGAGAAGAAACGCCGGAACAAACTCAGTCACCACTTATTGCCAGGAATTATCTAACGGTAAGAATAGTCAAATTTAAGTACATCAAATATGTGCAGACTGAACTGACCACGCATCCTTGTCATCAATATAGTCTCGAACCTTGTAGTACCCTTTGGACATAAGGGTATTTTTTATATGTATCTTAAATTTGTTTATTGGCAATTCGACAAGGTTGTGTGGTATTTTGTTAAATATGGTAATACATTTCCCCAAGAATGAATTACCTATCTTATGCAACCTAAATGATGGAACAGCAAGTTTATTCTTATGTCTCGTGTTAAATGAGTGGACGTCACTTTTCTTAGTAAATAAATGTATATGTTTACGGACATACATAATGTTATCAAATATGTATTGCGAAGCCACAGTCAATATATTGATTTCTTTAAAAACTTCTCTAAGCGAGTCACGTGCTTAGATTAATAAAACCTAGATAGATAGTCAGTGCACGAAAGGTGAGGCAGATTTTAGTAAGCCAGAATGGCTTACTCGTAAACGTCACATGAACTGTCAAAGTGAAAAATTGGTAAACACGTCCGACGACTTTTAATTAATTAAGACGGTTTGTGCTGTGAAAGGGTGTCTAAATACATCAGAAAAACTAAAGAAAGTGACCAGTGTTACATTTCATAAGTAAGTACTACGATTCGACGCGTATTTTGCTTGAATTTGGCTTTCAAAAATTAAATACGGGAATGATACCAGTAACAAGAAAATTTATTTCCCAATTGTTCGCCGTACAAATACACTTCCTTTTTTTATGAAATCGAGACTTTTCAGTCGATTTATCTTATTGTAATTAGGTAGGTACTTTGAATTCAATAAATAAGTAAGTACATGATGCGTTTTGTTTTTGTTAGTTATAAAATAATTAAAAACGTATTAAAAATTTCCCTACTTTCGGGAAAATCGCCTTCACTGTCTACACTCCCCAACAAAATTGACACTAATGACATAAGATTTTTGCCTCACTCTTGACGAAGCGTTTGTATGAAGACTATCCATTATAATTGTTCGGTATTTGGTTGCTTAAACTCATCACCAAATACCGAATTTTCATTTTTTAAATTACCAGTTGATTCGGGGAGGTATAGCCTGACCAGGAACATAAAAACCCTGGCATAGAGGCGCTTCAATTGCATTTGATAGTGCAACACTGAGTACAGTCGTACATGTGTTAAATTAATAGGCTAAATTTATGTTATGCTTTATGTTTAGCTCGCTTCCACCTTCGGCCTGATCGTCACTTACCATCAGGTGAGATACAGGCCAAGAGCTTCCTCGTTGTGGAAAAAAAAAAAAAAAAAAAAAAATGTATCAGGATTCAGGATTACGGGCTAATTTGATATTTTCATAAATTAACGAAAAATATTATTAAAGGTAACCTGGTTTAAATAAATTAAATGAAACCATCAATGGAGCTAGTAGGATTTATTTTATTATTCATCAATAATCAAATTCAGAACTTGAATATTCAACTGCAATGTCTGCTCATGAACGCTTCAAACTCTGTACTTCTTTCCCAATTCCATAAAATTCAAAACTTAGAATGTGACAAAAAACTTTAAAATAGGTAGTTGAAACAGACTACAGCTAATTTTCATAGTGGACTGTACTATACGATAAACATGTCAGTCAATTTGACAACCTTTGTCGGAAACATTATTCAATGAAAATATTGTCCGAACCCTTAATAT
>NW_021135462.1:0-585 GCF_004193835.3 Ostrinia furnacalis | reverse complement strand
ATTTATTACTAGCTTTCCGCCCGCGGCTTCGCCCGCGTGGAATTTTGTCTGTCACAGAAAAACTTTATCGCGCGCGTCCCTGTTTCAAAAATCGGGACTCAAACTATCTCTATGCCAAATTTCATCAAAATCGGTTGCGAGGTTTAAGCGGGAAAGCGTAACAGACAGACAGACAGACAGACAGACAGACAGAGTTACTTTCGCATTTATAATATTAGTTGGGATTATACCTAAATAATTTCATTACAATTTTCTAAAAATGCACAAAAACTTAAAAATCTTGAAAACGGTGATATTTTTACTGGGGTCAAAATTGGACGTTAGGGAAACCATGGCGAGGCCTATTGATGGTTGAAGGGTTATCCATTGTTTTGGGACATCCTGTATAAGCAAGTACCTAATGTTATATAAGTAGGTACGCTACTTTGAAAATCATGAGTATTCAATTCTCTAAGGTAAACTGCAGGGTCTGATGATGGAGCTGGAATGTGGCCATAGGAATAGGCTAGTTTCTTTAAAAAAGACTTTTGGTCCGTCAATTTTACATTATCAAAAAATATTGAACACAGGATATTTTTATTTGTC
>NW_021135461.1:0-28749 GCF_004193835.3 Ostrinia furnacalis | reverse complement strand
AGTTTAAATTACGGAATTTTGGAATCCTTTAACTCTACTATTACAACGATAGCTTCCAATCAGTATAAAATTTATCGCAAAATTAATGAAATCACAACTGAAATTAACATGACTAACTATAAACTGACTGACTATATCAAAATCAATACTTTATTTACAATAATTAATGGAAATTTGGACTCTATATATGAGACATTAGTTTCTTTAGAAAATTCGATTGCCTTCTCTAAATTACACATAACGCACCATAGTATATTATCTCATGACGATATTCTATACATGTATAATATCCTAAAACAAACTTATAAGCCACAGGAACTTTTATTCGACGAACATACTAACTATAGAGACTATTATGACTTAATAGAGAGTGGTTCATACTACTCCGACAACACATTGGTATTTTTACTGAAAATCCCTATTATGCATAGCAATTTTTACGACTATTATCACCTGTACCCGTCTCCTACCTATAATAATACCCTTATAATCCCCACCTTACCTTATCTGGCCATGAATGAAGAGAAATATTGGTACATGGACAAAGAATGCAACAAATTTCAAGATATTTATTATTGCAAGAGGATAAGCTTTACGAAGACACAAAGGAACGACGACTGTATTTACACACTGATCCTGAAACAAACAATAACAGACAAATGCACATATATACAATATAAAGCTATAACCGAAATTATTGACAAAATTGATGATTACCATTATCTCATTACGTGTCCACTAAAGACGAAAATAAGTTTAATTTGTGCCGAGGAAAGCTTCAAGTCGATACAAGGCACTTACCTGGTAGAGATTCCCAAAGGATGTAAACTCATTACCGAAACGAATAGCATTCAGAACGCCGAAAATAAACTTCGAGGTCACGCTGTGAAGCTGCTATCTTTTGAACTCTCTAATATTACTATTAAAAACGCAAATCAGCCGCTGAAGATCGAGGAAGTTCCTATGAGTAAACTCTACAAACTGAAAAATCTTATAGATAAAGAAACGCCTATAATTNGTGTGTGTGTGTGTGTGTGTGTGTGTGTGTGACAGAGGTATTATACTCGTTAAGTAAGAAGACATTCTGTGTCCAGGTAGTCAAGGCTTTTAAGCCAAGATTCAATTTCAAGTTTAGCATGGTGAGTTGTCAAAGTTTTAATTTTTAGTTTGCGGCAAATTTTGTTGTAAATAAACGGTAACAGAGAAATAGGATGACGTTTAGCAAATTTTGTGCGTACTGTTGGGACCGCGATCTTGAAGACTCGTAGTTTACAGAGCTTTTCGTATTCAGGTGACTTGAGGGTGATAGTGTGCATGCCAGTGGCAGCCCGTAGTATGAACAATTGACGGACTCTCAAAACTCCTGCTTCTGAATATAGCTGATTTTTATTGTACCTGAAAGGCTTTCTAAGCATCACTTTGAGTACAGCCCTTTGGGCTCTTTCAAGCTCGATCATTAAGTACTTAGCAGCTCCCCCCCAAACTCTTATACAGTACCTACATTAGTAGGGATTGGCAAAGGGTCTTATATACTAGCAGCAGAGTCCCCTTTGGCGCCGAGTATCTTAAGTTTTTCATGAATGAATGAATTTTAAAGTAAAACAATAACCGTTAACCCCTTCGCAGGTGTGTTCGAACCTAAACAAGTGCGTCTGCAACCGCGGCTGGACTGGGCCAGACTGTTCGCAACACGACGCGCTCCCGCCATCGCCCACGCCGTGGGTACCCGACAACGCCACCAAAGCCGCCTACAACATGACCAAGAAGGAAACACCGTATGGTGAGTCGATGCCAGTTCGGACGGTATGGGTTAAGAGATGAGCAAACGGTTGTGGTGTGAGAACATTGTGCGGTTGAACTGGTGGTGCAAGGATGAAAGAGAGATGAATTTGATAATGTGATAAATGAGTGAAAATTTTGTGAAAATAAAATGTAATTTGATGAATTGCAAAGATCTTTTCTCTTTTCTTGAACTTTATTAACACAACTTTATATTAATTGAACAATACAACAAGAAAAAGAGATCAAAACTATGAATATAAAACAGTTACCTACACTTACTTTTCTATAATTTATTTACCTACTTACTTTACAAAATGACAATCACAAAATGAAACGGAAAATCAATGCAATAACAACTGCTACTTACTTCTGTCTATTTAACTAATTTTTATGTTTTCAGGTTTCTTTTCTGTAATATTCCCCTTCTTAATGTGTTTGTAATAATTGATTGGCCATGAGAATCCGAGCACAGCTTTTCAAAATCCAAAAATGAATCTAAATTTCGTCGCGATCGTAGATTTTTTTGTTACAAAATTGTAACACTGTTGCGATTAGAAATACGGGTGGCTGTAGAGTGTACCAACTGGCTTTTAAAAATGTCGGTACCGTGGGTTGTTCGAAAGCATTGCTCGGATTAGGCCGGGCCCAGGCGCGGGCGGCGCCGGCGACTAACGCCACGGACCCTCTCTTGCAGGTGAGCACGAGGGGAATAAGATGAGCACCATGAACATGGTGATATTGTTGCTCGCGGTCGTTCTCTCCGTGTTCGTGGGTTTCGCCTGGATGGCGTACTGCTTCAGGTAACCCGGTAACTCGGTGTTGTCGCACTGTCTGTCGCCTGTCTGTGTCCGTGTCGTGTTCCCGGCGCCGGTCGCGCGGCGGCGTCCCTGACGTCACGAGACTCTCCCGAGACTCTCCCGAGGCTCTCCCGAGACCCTCCCGTGACCTCTCCGACGCCTCGGCCGCCCCCACTCATCCCCCTTCTCTTTGGGCGCAGAGAACTACCACGGCTCGAACACGGTGTTCCTCGTGGCGGTGCTCATGTCTGTGGTAGGGGGGGTATTCATAGTATTTGCCCTGAGCGCTCTCTGCTACAGGTCAGTCGTAGTACACAAAAACTTCTCCCTGTGCCTAAGGTTAGTGAGCAGAAAACAGACCAAAGGTAGTCTTTAAGAAGAAATTTAAATCGTCACCTTCGTATACTTGTATGTTTATTTTAGACGTTAGCGTTGGTGTTTCTGTTCGTTTTTATCGGCGATTGGTTTTTTGTTTTTTTGAAGATTTTTGTCGTTTACGTTGTGGTCGTAGAGCTAGAGTTGGCGGGTGGCGCGTCGGCGCTGTCGGCGCGCCACAACTGCATTTGATCTGTGGTTCTGTGTCCGCGCCGGCGGCCGGGCCGCGCCCGCGCCCCCCGCCCCGCCCGCGCCCTCTGCGCCCGCACCCGACCACGCGCCCGCCGTCCGGCCGCCGAGCTGCATGCCGACAAGGCTTTCTTCGTTGTACTCGAGCGACACCTCGACTCAAACCCTTAAGATTCTGGGCTCTTGGATGTATGCATTGGCTTATGTGAACTGTGACTCGTTTTCGTTTCCTTTCTTGGTCGGAGGCCGCGCCGCCGGGCGCCGCAGACGCGACCCGGCGGCGCGATCGCGTCTATATCTTCCGATATCACATGTAACTTACCGTGAACTGTTACCGTTAACATAAATCTAACAGTTGCGCCACTTACAGAGACACCCCGTGACACTACACCGGGTTTGTGCCTTGTCACTCGAGGTATGTACCGACGTGAAAGTAACACAAGTCAAATTGGAGAAGATATAGATCGCTCGACTCTACGTCACCAATCACTATCACTACCACTAAATTCTCTTAACTTTTGCACGAGAAGCGAATGTGCGATGCACGGATTCTTCTTTCAAGCAGCTGTCTATCTAGTTAGCAACGCCTAATGTTACTTATAAGGAAACAGGATCTTTCCAGTAATATCAGCTAACACTACTATTTTTTCAAATTGATCACAAAAATAAATTAACGATTCTGATTACAAAGATACTTGCCATACAGCTTGCTTCATTAATTACTGGAAGGAACCACATCATTAAGCTAAGATCAATTTTTTGATAAATTTCCACATTAACATCAAATTCCCATGAGGAATGAAACGAAAAGTTAAAGTTTGTCCAAATCTAAAATTGTTTCTATATTGAAATTGATTGAAATATCCAAAAGCACCAGTCTTTGCAATAAAAAATATGGGGGAACAAAAGACATTTCCAAATAAGCTTCAGTTAGGTAACTACTTATTATGTGAAAAACTCGTGTTCTTACTACCTCCACTTTCTTGAAGGCGGAGCTAGTAACACTCGCGTTTTTTCAAGTCGACAATCACCAACACTTTCCTACCACCAACTTTTGTCCCCCCACTAAACTCTAAAGCAAACAAGGTGTTCTCGATGCTTATAAATTCCTTGGGCCTCTTTGTAAACGTAATCAATTGATCCGAGTGTGCGTTCCCACGCCACGCCTGCATCAGGAAAAAGAGTACGCTGCCGAAGTACGACCCTCCCTACGTCAAGAAACCAATCGCCAAGAGCTTCGCTGCGGGCTCCACCACGTCCAACAACTCGCAAGAGGACATCTCTCTGGATGGAGGGAAGATGCACTCCTTCAACAACACATTTAGGTGCGTATATGACGTAGATTTTCTTCTGTTTTCCTTTGTTTTGAGTACCATGCAGTCGTATAAAAACAACTAACAAAATATAAACTAAAAACGAGTTAAATAGCTCTTGACCGTTAAAAATCTTTCACTTTGTAAAGGTGACTTGTTGTTTCACTGTTTTCGAGAGTTTTATCCTTTGTATTTAGTCGTAAATTTATTTACCCTCAAGTTATTTCTTTACTTCTTACATACTTTTTTACTGAGTATTATGGGAACTCTACGCAATAGTTTTCATAGATATTTTAAAAATCACTTTTGTTTCTTTTTCACGTTTCTTATGGATCACGACTGACTGCTGGTACAACTAAACTTACCTTTAAATAAAACGTTGTTTCCTTTTTTATCGGATCTGGTGTTGAACAGAAACCTGTTAAGGTACGTCGAACGCTTGGCGCTCTAGTGAGAGGCGCCTCACCGCTGTCGACTTTTGCTCACACAATTTTCGCTTTTTCGAAGAGCCAGTGTTCATCAAAACTGTGATATTGATAACAACCTATCGGATTTGGAGGATCGTCAAGACCGAACCTTTTTTGCTATTAACCAAGATCACAGCGTGGAACTTAATAAATTGTTTTTTTGCTAAACCTTTCCCGTTTTCGTGAATGCTAGCTCATAGACTCCAAGCTTCTATCGAAAGCTGAACCAGTACATTAGCTCTCATTCTTGGTGTACAGTGTGACCAAGCACATTCACACGCGACTCCATCGGGCCCACGCTTAGTTTTCTTTACTTAGTTACAATAGTCACGGGTTTACAGTGATAGCGTGATGCACATTTTTAAAGCAGACGTGTGAGTAGTTGCCCACCAACAGGAGGATCAGGTTTTCCGTAGCTTGTATAGTGCGCCTTTTCACGAATTTGATTTCAATTACTATGATACTGATGGATTGTTTTTGTTTGTGTAGCCGCGGGGACTCTCAGCGGGTTATATTCAGACATGGAAACCACATGTCTGGAGCAGGCAGTACTAGTAGATACCCGTAAGTATTATAAGTTTTTCTACACTGCATTACATTCATAGTTCAGAACAACAGAACTAAAATAACATCGTACTGCTTTTGTTTTCAGGGACCACAAACAAATGAAACGTGTTCATTCTGGCAGTGAAGATGAGCCTACTCATTCAGGTAAATCTTATAACATTCTCTTAGCTAAAATAATACAATTCTTCTTTGACAACATCAGCTTTACTTAAGACAAAAATCTGTGTTGGAAATCCTAAATAGAAACACGAATCACATACTTACTGACTCTACAACCAACAGCCTTTGCCTTCATCACCGTGCGTCACGATATTGCGAGATTATTTCTAACTTTCTTTATTGCCAGGCGAAGAAGACATAGCGTTCATAGATGTAGCGCCCAACTCGATGGCCAAGCTGCCGGAGAAGGGCATCCTGAAGAAGCACGGCTACGGCGCCGTGGACGGCAAGGACAAGTGGGGCGACGACTCGCAGTCCGAGCAGCTGGAGGCCGGCTCGCAGTCCGACGGCCAGGAGCCCGCGGGCGCCGTAGCTGATATGGAGTATAAGTTTAAGGTGAGGGATATGAGGAACGAAGGGCGGTTATAGAAAGGGTGTTCAGTGTTAGGGCCAGATGATGGCAGATAGAGTATTTCCAAAGCCACAATCTGACAAAATAGGTAAAAAATATCTGAGGTGTAAAACATTGGCATTGGCGTATTCATAATCAGAGCCGATAAAAAATATCTTCTATCACATGGACACACATGGAGCTCTTAAAAAGTCACCTTAAAAGCAGGTTTGTTGTGGTTCTTAGAGAACGTTTTGTTTATAATTAGTGAAATTATGACGTTTATGTCCATAAATCGAAGCATGTTTCGGTTGAATCTTGATACAAAAAATGTAAGTAATGTCATGAGTGATCGTACAAATGTATTTTCTCGACTCAAACAGTCAAGTTCTTAAGCTTAAAAAGTGTTAAGTTCTTCATGTACCTACTTTATCTCCTCATTAATCAAAAATTCCACAACCTTCCAGGATCTGAACGGCTACCACGAGAACATAATCGTGGCGCTGAAGACGGCGGCTGCGCAACGCGCGAGCGCGGGCGCGGCGAGTGGCTCGGGCGACCTGCGCGCGCTACAAGACTACGAGTACAAGCGCGAACGCGCGCCCAGCGCGGAGAAGATACACGAGGCTGAGCTGCGAAGGTACTGCTTCTTATTTCTTCTTCTTCTTCTCAAGCTGTCTGTTCTGGTTCGGGCGACCTGCGCGCGCTACAAGACTACGAGTACAAGCGCGAGCGCGCGCCCAGTGCCGTGAAGATACACGAGGCTGAGCTGCGGAGGTAATTCTTCTTTTCCTTGATCTTTTTTCTACTTCTTTGTCTTAGTCACACCAGTCTTGATACTTGCTGGTGGGGATGGGGCTTGTTCTCAAACTGACTACGAGTGATAGCACTAGGGCGCGCACAGCCCAGAAAAGATACACGAGGCTGAGCTGCGGAGGTAATTCTTCTTTTTCTTGATCTTCTTTCTACTCCTTCTTCATAGTCACAATAGTTTTGATTGAAACTTGCTCTTGGGAATGGAGCTTGTCCTCAAACTGACTACGAGTACAAGCGCGAGCGCGTGCCCAGCGCCGAAAAGATACACGAGGCTGAGCTGCGGAGGTACTCTGCTTCTTCTTCTTAGTCACATCAGACTTGAGATTTCTTGTATACACGAGGCTAAGCTGCGTTGTTGGTAGATTCTTCTTCTTCATCTTCTTTACACCGTCCTTGATACTTGCTGGCGGGGATGGGGCCTATCCTCAAACTAACTATGAGTACATGCGCGAGCGCGCGCCCAGCGCAGAGAAGATACACGAGGCTGAGCTGCGGAGGTACTTCTTCTTCTTTCTTCTTCTTCTTCTTCTCAAGCTGTCTGTTCTGGCTCGGGCAACCTGCTCGCGCTACAAGACTACGAGTACAAGCGCGAGCGAGCGCCCAGCGCAGAGAAGATACACGAAGCTGAGCTGCGGAGGTAATTCTTCTTTTTCTTGATCTTTTTTCTACTTCTTTGTCTTAGTCACACCAGTCTTGATACTTGCTGATGGAGAGGATGGGGCTTGTCTTCAAACTGACTACGTGTACAAGCGCGAAAGATACACGAGGCTGAGCTGCGGAGGTACTTCTTCTTTTTCTTGATCTTTTTTCTACTTCTTTGTCTTAGTCACACCAGTCTTGATACTTGCTGGTGGGGATGGGGCTTGTTCTCAAACTGACTACGAGTGATAGCACTAGGGCGCGCACAGCCCAGAAAAGATACACGAGGCTGATCTGCGTAGGTACTGCTTCTTATTTCTTCTTCTTCTTCTCAAGCTATCTATTCTGGTTCGGGCGACCTGCGCGCGCTACAAGACTACGAGTACAAGCGCGAACGCGCGCCCAGCGCGGAGAAAATTCACGAGGCTGAGCTGCGGAGGTAATTCTTCTTTTCCTTGATCTTCTTTCTACTCCTTCTTCGTAGTAACAATAGTATTGAAACCTGCTTGCCGGAATGGGACTTGAGCTCAAGCTGACTACGAGTACAAGCACGAACGGACGACCAGTGCCGTGAAGATACACGAGGCTGAGCTGCGGAGGTAATTCTTCTTTTCCTTGTTCTTTTTTCTACTTCCGTGTCTTAGTCACACCAGTCTTGATACTTGCTGGAGGGGATGGGGCTTGTTCTCAAACTGACTACGAGTGAAAGCACTAGGGCGCGCACAGCCCAGAAAAGATACACGAGGCTGAGCTGCAGAGGTACTGCTTCTCTTTCTTTCTTCTTTGTTTCTTCTTCTTCACGCTAAGCTTGCAGGAATAGGACTTGTCTCCTCAAGCTGAATACGAGTACGTACGCGAGCGAGCGCCGAGCGCCTTCGCTTCTTATTCTTCACACCAAGCTTCCAGGGACTAAGTTTGTGAACATTGCTTTTAAGGACAGTCTTTAGGACGTAGAACTCCTCACTTTATCTTCTGATTAAGAATCTCTTTTCTCTCTTTTCAAGGCTGAGGCAATCTTGAAAGAAAATCATCAAAACTAAACTCCTATCACCAAATACGCCTATACATCCAAAACTGTATGCCTTCCAGACAACGCGGCGACGAGGAGGAAGACGAGGCGCCTCAATGCGGGCCGATCCGGATCCGCAACCTGGAGGACCTGATCCGGCAGCTGGAGCACCACTCCAGCCGGCACATGAGCCCGTCCGGCTCCGAAGACATTCGCATGTCCGAGACCGAGGCCGACCGCCACTACCGGATCGAGCCCGGGGAAGTCCCACCGTGAGTACTGCTTTTGTACCTCTATTGTATACGATCTCTTTTAATCGTCAAAAATTCGACAGTGATTCTCTTTTGGAAACGATCCCCCTTGTTCGTGGAAATTCGGATCCGCAACCTGGAGGATCTGATTTGGCAACTGGAGTACCACTCCAGTCACTGACTGACCGTTTCTTTATTAGAATTAAGGCACTTTTTAGAGAACTTGCTTACGTGCCAAAAGTTGCTTGCGTTTCCGTTATTCGAAACAATTTAAGTTATTGATGATGCGAAGAAATGGAGGAAGGCCAACCCCCTTTGGTAGTCTTTTACTAACAGATCACCTTTTTAACAGAATCGAAGTACTAACCTATCCTCTTTCTCTGGCTACGTGCGTACGGGTGACATTTTGTCACCGTCACAGTATATCTTTCTCTTTTACACTTTTATCAAGAGAAAAAGAGAGGCAACGTTGTACTTATTCTTATCTATGGAGAGACATAGGTACTATCACGGTGACAAAAGTCACCCATGCGCGCACGCCCTATCAGATCACCTTTCTATAAGAACCCACTAACCGACCATAATCTACTTATTTAACAACAAACTACTAACCGCTCCTTTTCTTACAGTCGTGTCTCGCCTTCCAGCCGCTGCCGCGGTCGCATGCCGGGCGAGGAAGAATCGCGGTTCGGCTACCCGCGCTTCCGCGGCAGCGGCCGCCACCACCCGCCGCTGTTCCCCGCGCCCCCCGCCGCCGCGCCGCACGCGTCCCACGCGCCGCACGCGCTCGCGCACTCACCGCATTCGCATTCGCACGCGCACGCTCGCGTGGACGACGACGCGCTGTATGAAACGGCTGATGCGGAACGGCTGCGCGACGCGCCTGATAGCGAGAGGTGAGTGCGATGAAATGTTTAATTAACCGCTTGAGTCCCAGACGGCATTCATTAATGTCATAACAATTGGTTATCTATTGTGTCTAGATTCGCGGGCCTTGAAGGATTAATATACCTAGTCTAGACCAGTACCTCTAAAGTACGGCCAACGAGAAGCAATGCCAAATGTAAACAAACCCAAAGTCGTGGGTGAACCCGTCTGAATTTGACATACTATTTTGAGAGACATTATGACAAATACACAAGATGGGAAGAGACAGAATAATTATATTGTTAACTCGACAGTTCGTAGGTATCGACCTTTTGTATCGCTGCTAGTTGGCCGTACCTACTTTAGCATGAACAACTTTCGTCTTCGAATCGTTTGCGTATTCGACAAAACTCGATAGTCAACCTTCGAATTAAACGATAACGTGACAATGTTGATTCTCAAAATAAGTTTCGTGCAACCATTTCTCATAGTAAGTTCACTTTACGACACGTTCACAAGAGCGCAGTTGTAGTTTTCGTACTAAATCTTTTGATGGCGATTCGAATACGCAAACGATTCGAACTCGAAAGTTTTTCGTAATAGCCGTAGCAGGGCTTTCCCAAACTTGTTTTGTCCACTACCCACATTGAGAATAAATTATTTTTAAGCGCCCCCATATTTTTTCAACTACTTAAAAACCACTACAATAGATGAAATTGCAAATTTCCCCCCAAGCCTCTACACAATGCCCTGATTTTTCTGTCTCCCCTTTAGTCTCGCAGCGAAATGAGTATCACATACTCACAATAATCCACCCATTTATAGTCCATTTTAAATGTTTTGTGGTAAAAATGACTTCAATTTACTCGTAATAAATATAAATTTTGGCAGACGGTGGGCTCCGCTTTAAATGACATTCAAAGACGATTTTTTGAAACTGAAATTCTGTAAATCCTTCGATGCTTTTTTATGCATTATAATTTGTCTTTGAAAGTCGTAAGCGCAAAGAGAGCACTGACCCTTGTGCGTCTTTTACCCGAAACACGAATAATTGAAATCGTTGCTTTTCAATCTTAGCCAAAAATATCTAATTAGTGACTGAAAAGTAATAGAAAGAAAATTGTATGATGGCGCCAAAACTGGTGAGCTCCAATACGGTAGCCCTAGATAAAATAATGCATGCTAAGGCTGAGTTGCACCACCACACTTTAACGGTAACTATGACGATAACCGGTGCTTTTTGTATGGAGTTTGACAGATTTTTGACGTTTGTCAAAATTAAAGTAAGATGGTGCAACCCAGCCTTAATTTGATAGAAATTAAATTAAATTCTGAAACAAATTTCGACTCGTACTGCAGTCGATTCAGGATGTAATTATCCGTGTTTCGGGTAGGAGCCCACCGGCCGCCAGCCCCCGACTCTCCGTTCCTCTTCTCTATCATTTTCTAGTGATGAATTTATTCAAGCTCAACAACAGTTAGCCCGGTGGGCGAGTGAAGACGCGGTGGGCGCCGGGGGCGAGGGCGGGGGCGGGGGCGGGGGCGGCGGGGGGGGCGGGCGCCGCTACCTGCCGTCGCCCGGCGGCTCCACCAGCAGCGACGCCACGCTGCGCGCCGCACACGCGCCCGCGCTACCCGAGTACAAACACTGACCCCACCCCGCGCTGACCGCCCCCCCGCGGCGACTCGCCCGAGTAGATTCCACGTAACCTCCGTTTGCACTGTTAGGGTAATCACGTTAACGACTAGCATAACCGTTAGCGAACACCGTTCACGCGTAGCGAAACGAGCGGACCGCCCCGCTCATAGTTATCGTTAGACGATCCGTGACTTGTAAATATATGAGTATTAAATGCACAGTATATAAACGATACGACTGAACTATTGTATTTGAACGACTTAGCGTACCGTCGATGTGAGCCGAGACGCGGTCGCCCGCCGCCCCGCCGGGGCCGTCGACGATTATGTTTGTTCCATTTTATCGATACGCTTTATAACTCTATCTGTTCCCGCGACCCAGCGGTGGTGCGGCGGATTGTATGTCTAAAGTAACTTTAAGTAAGACTTATCGTTTTATGGACGTAGCGTTAAGGTGTTGTACGGTGCCGAGGTCCTGTCAGACGTCGAGTCCGCTTCCTTCGACTCCGACGGACGAAGCTCGAGTAGCTTGCAAATTAGATAGGCGATTAACAAATTGAGCTGTAATAATCGTAAGCGAAGCTTTAATGTGACATGTCTTAGTTTGTGGATGTCGCTGCGACGCCGGCGGCGGAACTCGACGTCGATGATCCGTGAATGTTTTGTAGTGACGTTTAATTTTTCGCCGACGGTCGATCCGATTCGAGCCCAGTTACCGGTCGCCCGCTGCCCCGCCCCGGCGCGCCCTGGGCGACCTCGCAACCGTCCCCGGAGAGACTGCTTCATTCTGTCACCTCTCCGATTAGCGCCCAGACTCACCCTCCACGCCGCGTCGGGGCACTCACGGCATTCTGCGGACACTCTCCTCTCACCCGTCACTTGCTTTCGTGTATTGATAAGTTGCTGAACGATCATTCTAAATGATTTCTTGTAACTACAACTCCAGCGATCTCGTATCACCGTGCACGAATAATTTCATATAACTTAGCCGTAACGTACACATATTCTAAAACTTTAATGTGAATAAAAGTTATTTCGATTTTATCAGAATATCTATTATTATTGTATTGACTTTAAACGAATTTACGCCATAAACTGAATGGACATGAATGTTATGATGTAATATGTTATAGTTTTCTCGTTTATTTTATTGTGACAATTTAGGACGTTATCGTTTCATTCGCGTTTACGCTAGGCTAGGTGGCGCGGCCACGGATATAACTCATAGGTAAATTACAGTTAAAATATTGAATAAATAAAATAATTAAACGTATCGGCTGCTATCACTCTGGTACGATGTTCACTGGCGCTGTGAGGCCGTGCGCCCTGTTTGCGAGTAATTATTCTCATAGTTATACGTTATACTTAAGTAAGTCTAAATAGATACTATAAACACGTACAGGGTAGATGTAAATGCAATACTCTGTAGCTGGGGGCGGCACTCGCCGCGCCGGCGGGCCGCGTCACTGCCAAACTGTCCCGGGACCCCGGGACCCGGGGCCCGGGACCCCGGGGCACCGCGGCCCGCCTGCGCGTGACCTGCCGTCTGTCCCGGCGCGCCGCCATCTCCAGCGACCCGACCCATAGCGTATGTTAGTGAATTTATGTAATTAAAACAAATTCGATTCGTGATTTTGTTGAATATGTCTAGTTAGATACAATACTCGATCGCTATAAGAATCGGGCGAGACATCGGTCTGCGGATGGCTTAGATAGGTTTCGAAAATTGCTAGACCATTGTATTCTAACAATAAAGACAGGTCTTGTTGATAATCGTAGATGTCATTCTGTGACCGATGTTTGGCTTTTGTAGCCAGCAGCGGGCGGTCGGTCGGTGTGACGTCACAGTGACGTCGCCCGCTGCTGGTCGCGATGGCGGCGCGCGGAGTGCCGCGCCCCAGCGGGCGTCGCGTGCACGCGTTTGAAACTCAGAGTGCGTGCGCGCTAGTGCAGGAAACCCGACTTTCGTTACTGGAAACTAAACTTCTAAACTCAAGTTTGAACGTCAGCCATATCAACAGCTACTCAATTTGTACGCGTGGGCTGGAGTAGCCCTATTGCTAGACTTCAAAAGCACCAAACAATACCCACATGGTGCTGTAAACCTGGGCTAATATAAAGTATTTGTAAAAAGTTATGTAACGTCGATTATAAATATTTAATGCTATCTCAATGTAAGTACATACTGTATGACAAAAATATTTGTAATAATTTGCAGTAGCAAAATAAAATATAATTAATGGAATCCTGTTGTATGATGAGGGAATAATATGGACGGCACAGCTTAAGAAACACAGATTACCCCCATAGCAAAAAAAATCATTTTTATGGGTGTGATTCTTTTAATTGTATGTGATTTCTTAATTTACAAATTAAACTATGCTTTACTCCCCTTAAAAAAGCTAGTACTATCCGCTGGCCAGAATTTTAAAGAGGACTTCATAAAGATCTATTGATCTGCTCACAGGGGAAGATATAATAAGTGCTGCCTAACATTGGGAGAAGTTCGATGGTGTTTTATTTGAATTTTAAGGTTAGATAAAATGCGGGTAAGCTGCGAGGACGCGCGCGCACTTGTACGCGTAGGCCTAACACGTCAATTGCGGTCGCCAACCTTTGCTCACGGTAGCTCGCGCGTGCGAATGCCCGCCGCAACGTGACCAACTATTACACCGCAGCCCGGACAGACTCCGACGAAATATCGTGATACACCACGGTTTTTAATCGTATCGATTTGTATGTCCGACATCATTGGGTCTACTGGGCAACCTACTGGGCTGCACTTCCATTGTGAACACCAATGTTATTCATAGACTCACTCCGGTCTTAGATGTAGTAATGATTTTTCTTGTTAACACGTCTTGCTATGTACATACATGTTTTCCCTAAATTATTATTTAACATATTGTTAAATACCTCTGATTTGTGTAGTAGTTACATAGTAATTTGATGATAATGCGTCTTGCAAAATGTGAATGTTTTAACTTGTATAGTAAATGTAACACTGCCATTGATTAATACTGACGTAGAGCCCAATGCGGTTGGTGTAATAAGTGGGCACAGCCGCGCGGCGAGACCAGTCTGTGCTTCTGTGTATATTTAGAAAATTTAGTACACTGTATATTCAGTGATAGCTAATGAAGCTCAAATATTATTAGATTGTTTAAAGTGTGTTATTATTGTAAAATATAAACTTATGCTAGCTGTTTTCCGTAACTGTACCCAAGTGGTTTGGCTAACGATTAGCCTGGATTACCTATCATCATCGAAACCATGAAAATACGTAACTAGCTGCTTTTTATTCCAATATTAGTTCCATATTGATTGGACTTATTTTATCTGATTTTCAGAAGGTGGGTCATGTTTTTAAGAGACCAGCAAAAAAGTGTGTGAAAATTTCGGTGTGAGCGAGTTTTCTTGAGAGACTCCACTAAAAAATTATGTTATATTTACCTGATTGTCAAGGTTTACAATAATATAACGCACAATTTGATTTACAATTGCTTAATGTATTAAATTGGCAGTCATAGAGAAACGCACAGATCGGTCTCCCGCGCACCGGACGCTCCAACCAACACATTCCCTGTAGCTAGCGGTGTCTATATGAAAATAAATGTTGATCATGGAATTATGTAGTAATAAACTTGTTTTATACTAGCCTGTAGCTGTAAGGATGAATGTGAGGATGCCAAGGCGATGTGTTGGCTCACGGCGGGTGTTCGCACTCCACCACTCTACCGACCTACTGAATTAGAAATGTTAAAGTTAGGTGATATTATGTAATATAAAAATACGAATTTTAAACGAAAAAAACGTTGAGACGTTTTAATTTCCAGTTTATTTTGTCCTTGTAAATATATTTGCTATATGATTTACTAAATGAATGTAACATATTATTAATGAAAAAATAGATGAACACAAATTTTATGGGTTGTTTCATTGCTATACCCTTTTCAGTTTGGTATGTTTTTTTGCAAAATGGAAATTAAGGTATTTACTATTAGACAATACCATACATATGGTGTGTTTGATATTCATGGCCACGATAATCTCATACAAATGTCGCACCGCATGCCCATGACTCACGGACTGTTGTACCTAAATACACCGTACTACCAGTACTACGGTGACCGTAGTCACAATAAGTTCTATTTAGGGGTTGATTTTTGTAAACCAAGAAACATAACTAAAGTCTTAGGCGAGGTTTAGACTAGCAATAAAACGGTGACAGCCGTAACGGTAAGAAGTCAAGTTCTGCAAGTTTTATTGCTAGTCTAAACCTCGCTTTAGATACACAGGAGAGACAATACATTTCGCTGATGTCGTGCAACAGCTACGAGGAAGATTCAAGAAATAATGTCGCTTGGGCGCAGAGCAAGAGCTTGCGACGTGTACGTTGAAAAAAGCTGCGCAGCCTAACCTGGGATAGAGGTTTGTATAAGCATTTTGGAACAATTGAAACATTTGTTCATTTATACATTTATTTGTATAGAGAAAATACATAATAGCTAGTAAATATTATATTAATCACATAATTAATCTCAAATAACAATCGTATTTAAATGACTATGAAAAGTAACTAAACTGTTTTTATTTAATTCATCATCACAAAATAATAAACCTCGCAATCTACGAGACTTAGCATTCTGTCCGATTTCAAATAAGCAGTATTTTATAAAGAAAAACATGTACTTTTAATCGTAACTTTAACTCAAACAGGAATATCGATGCTCTCACTTCTCCTCCTCATCAAAAACTTTGCATAATCGTCCTTTTGAGGATCGAACGAAGTGATTTTCTCGCACTGTGCGGCCTTCGCCGCCTGGTCTATTTGTTCAGCGAACGCCTTGACGTCGTCTCTCTTCAGCTCCACCATGTACTTGCGCGACTCCATGACGACAAACGCGTCGTCCCGCGCCATCGACCAAACGCTCGGCTTTACGCGCGTCAGCATGTTCTGCCCCACAAACACACCATGGAACAACCCCTGGAACTGCGGCTTGTGCGGATAATGATCCAGCGCAGACAAGGAAAGAAAATGCACCTTCCCGTAATCTACATCGATATACGTATTCCGATCCTCGCGCAACAGCAGCGGCACTTCAGGTCCAGCCTCCGAAATCCGCGCGTCCAGCTGACTCAGCACAACCATCCCTAAATTCTTCTCCTTTTCCAAATTAAATGCGTTTGCGTCGAAAGCCTGACGGTTTTCCACCTCGTACAGCATCCGCATAACGTTGCGCTCCGACACGTCTGTCGACCGTTTGTTGTTCACTCCGTGAGATGATATCAGCATGTCCTTGTCGTCGCAATCTAGCCCGAATGCTATATACGGGGAAGTCACCATATCCCCAAGATACCCTCGGTGAAGGTATCTATCCCCGCACTTGCACACTCCCGCTGCAAACGTCACATTTGGTCTGCACACCTCTGTCTCCAGCCAAGTGAAAGCAACTCCGTGCTCCCTAAAATGTTTATATTCTTGAAAGCATATCTGACTAGCGATCTCTTTGAGGCGCATGTGGTAGTCCCAGTCGAACACTCCCGCTCGGTTGTCGTACCTCACGCCGAGGCTGTGCCTGATCCGATGCTCCCAAAGCTCACAAGCGTTGAACTGATTTGTGTTCCCAGTGGTCCAGAAGTTAACCAGGCTCTCAAGGTAGTCGCGTTCGCGGTACTTCATTTGATCGATCGAGACGGTTGGTAGCAGACAGCTCATGAACTCGGGATTCGTGATCATGCCGACGAGTTGGCGTGCTTTAGCGATTAAATACCTTGAGGTAGATGGCCGCAGGAGCAGATTGCCGTAGATTTCGAGCCACCGTCTCGTCTTTTCTAGCAAGCCGCATCTCGTAGTTTTTTCCAAAGCCAAGGACATGAGCAGGATCTGCCTGGCGATGAGTTCTGGACAGCCGTCGACGACAAAGATGTTCATGTACCGCCTGGTGTGCCGATAGGCTTGGGATAAGGTTTTAAGGAGGTGTCGCCCGTCGCACCCACCGATGACCAGGAAGTTGAGCTCGTAGGCGTTTTCGTCTCCATGTTTGAGATACTCCTGCTGCAAGTCCAGCGCTGGACTTATACCCCAGAACATTTTTGTTGTTTGTTTATGAAGTCGTGTTTACCCGTCGACCGTCAGGGGAGAAATATTGAGATTGTCAATGTCAGGGCGATGTAAACGAGTATTGTCAAATGAAGCGTGGAGTTTTCATGCGGCCTTTAGGGAGTTGCCATGGCGACGATCTATTTGTGCGGAGTTTCCAACCTGTGCGAGATATAAATAATCAGAACACCCGCACGAGTAGTTTATATGCACAGTGCAACGTTGATTAATTAATTATCAAAGCCTCTCGAGATTTCCATTTCAGAGCGCGATAATCCTTATTATAGAATAGATAAGGGTAGTTAGGTTAGGTTAGGTTAACCTTGTCTGCCCAACCCGTGGAAAGTTAATTTAAGATAAATCAATAATGTTTATAGCCTGACCAGGAACATAAAAACCCTCGCCATGTTGCGGAAAACTAATGGTACTAATTTCTTTTAATGGCAACAGTAACTGAAAACTTCATTGACATGTCACCTTGCATGTCAGTCTATTGTTGTCAAAGTGTAAACAAACTTTATTTTAAATGTTTGCAATTGATTTTGTGAATTAAATTGCTAAAATATTTTTATAGTCGTGAAAGAAAAGTGGTTCACTATGTGTTAAAGTATTTGTCGAAGAGAAATACTTAGGGTTCGGACAATATTTTCATTGAATAATGTTTCCGACAAAGGTTGTCAAATTGACTGACATGTTTATCGTATAGTACAGTCCACTATGAAAATTAGCTGTAGTCTGTTTCAACTACCTATTTTAAAGTTTTTTGTCACTTTCTAAGTTTTGAATTTTATGGAATTGGGAAAGAAGTACCGAGTTTGAAGCGTTCATGAGCAGACATTGCAGTTGAATATTCAAGTTCTGAATTTGATTATTGATGAATAATAAAATAAATCCTACTAGCTCGATTGATGGTTTCATTTAATTTATTTAAACCAGGTTACCTTTAATAATATTTTTCGTTAATTTATGAAAATATCAAATTAGCCCGTAATCCTGAATCCTGATACATAAATTTAGCCTATTAATTTAACACATGTACAACTGTACTCAGTGTTGCACTATCAAATGCAATTGAAGCGCCTCTATGCCAGGGTTTTTATGTTCCTGGTCAGGCTATACTTAGATTTAGACCAGCTAAGCCTTATTTGTTAATATTTTTATTAAATATCCTAGGATAGATATACTACAGTAAGTGCAATGGACGTCATTTGGCTGAAACGAACGAACGAACGAAGTGCAATAAACTTCGCTAAGTTTCAGGGTTTAGTTAAACTTAACTGGAATAAAATCAGGTCGTGGTCAAATCGTTAGAACCTTTCTCGGGTTCAGACTGGATGAACCCAGGACTTCAGAGTCCTGGGTTCATCCATATTCCGAAATCAATGGTCATAATTAGTACTTACCTATTATAGCCTGACCAGGAACATAAAAACCCTGGCATAGAGGCGCTTCAATTGCATTTGATAGTGCAACACTGAGTACAGTTGTACATGTGTTAAATTAATAGGCTAAATTTATGTATCAGGATTCAGGATTACGGGCTAATTTGATATTTTCATAAATTAACGAAAAATATTACTAAAGGTAACCTGGTTTAAATAAATTAAATGAAACCATCAATCGAGCTAGTAGGATTTATTTTATTATTCATCAATAATCAAATTCAGAACTTGAATATTCAACTGCAATGTCTGCTCATGAACGCTTCAAACTCGGTACTTCTTTCCCAATTCCATAAAATTCAAAACTTAGAAAGTGACAAAAAACCAATGTCTGCTCATGAACGCTTCAAACTCGGTACTTCTTTCCCAATTCCATAAAATTCAAAACTTAGAAAGTGACAAAAAACTTTAAAATAGGTAGTTGAAACAGACTACAGCTAATTTTCATAGTGGACTGTACTATACGATAAACATGTCAGTCAATTTGACAACCTTTGTCGGAAACATTATTCAATGAAAATATTGTCCGAACCCTAAGTATTTCTCTTCGACAAATACTTTAACACATAGTGAACCACTTTTCTTTCACGACTATAAAAATATTTTAGCAATTTAATTCACAAAATCAATTGCAAACATTTAAAATAAAGTTTGTTTACACTTTGACAACAATAGACTGACATGCAAGGTGACATGTCAATGAAGTTTTCAGTTACTGTTGCCATTAAAAGAAATTAGTACCATTAGTTTTCCGCAACATGGCGAGGGTTTTTATGTTCCTGGTCAGGCTATAATATTCTATAACGTGTAACTGGTTAAAAAATATCAAAATTACTAAAAAGATGGATTACATATCTGACAACGTCATAAAATCTATTGAACTCAGTCAATGGTAATCAATTATTATTAGTGCGTGAAATTGTGAATCGCATGTAGGTACGCTCGTAATATTAATTCAAATATTCATTCCAGTATTCGAATATAATTTTTAAGAAAAGTCGATTAAATGCGGGTAGGTGAAGATTTGCCGCCGTTCGCGAACAAACCACCATACGCCCCGTCACGCGTCAGTTCACTCGCGGCCATGATTGTTTGACAATCGACTCGATGTCTCGGGATAAAAATATTTCATTATTTAGTTTTAGTTTTTCACAATTTTCTTTACAAAATCGCGTTGTTTATTAATCGTGTCTAGTGAAAAATTGAAATATCGTCATCGTTTGTAGTTTTAGTAATGAAAAAATAGTGACCTACTTTATTTGTAATTTCTACCTAGTTTGCTCGTAGTTACCTACCTACCTATTTTGTGTTTTTTATCAGTGCAAGATTCTGAAAAATAAACCTTGGGAAAATTGACACGGTAAGTTGTTAGATTTAGATACTTAGATGTTGAATATAACCCCCTTACCCTTACTACCTAATAAAAGTTATTCACTCGTTGAACACTTGTTTAAAGTGACGTATAGTATGGAAATGTCACTTTAAACTACTGTTCAACAAAGGATGATGGGCACAAATGTATGGAAAGTGGTACCCGCTCCAATAGCCATAACCAATATATATTTTAAAAGGCCTTTAGATTTAGGAAAATATCTGCTATGGGGCCAGTTCTAATTCACGTTTTGAAAGCAGTAATTCCACTAAGTATTATAATGAAAGTATAACACAATCATCCATGTATACGAGTATGTATTATGACTACAATCTATTCATATAACTAAAAGAAGCATTGAAAAGGAAAGGATTATACCTACGATGAACTACCCAAGCTATTAGCCCTTTATTCGCTTTCATCATCATCATNTAGGAAAATGTCTGCTATGGGGCCAGTTCTAATTCACGTTTTGAAAGCAGTAATTCCACTAAGTATTATAATGAAAGTATAACACAATCATCCATGTATACGAGTATGTATTATGACTACAATCTATTCATATAACTAAAAGAAGCATTGAAAAGGAAAGGATTATACCTACGATGAACTACCCAAGCTATTAGCCCTTTATTCGCTTTCATCATCATCATCATGATCATTTTAGCCATAGGACGTCCAGTTGAACATAGGCCTCCCCCAATGAATTCCACAGTGGCCGGTTGGTGGCGGGCGGCAGCCTGCATCCAGCGCCTTCCCGCTACCTTTATGAGGTCGTCGGTCCATCTTGTGGGTGGACTTATTGGGTCTTGTGGGTTTATTCGCTTTAGCAACTCATAATAAAACCATTAAGAAGTTATAAAACTTTAACTCATTTAATAATAAAAGTTACGCCCTAGTTAGCTCTGGCTTAAATTGTTATTTGGTATGGAAATGTCATTTTAATCCAAGGTTCTCCCTAGGTGTAACTTTTTATTAATAAGGGGGTAGTACTTCTTTAAATAAACATATTTATTTCACAATTATCCCCATCAATAATTATAGAGTTAAGGAAGGATGTTGGAGCAGTAAACGCTTCCTGCCTCGCATAACCTAAGTACCATACGATGGACACGTATGATACTTCTTCTTCTTCTTCCTCAGTCCCTCACTGATGAAGATCGCGACCACAGATAGTGTTCCTCCACAGACTGCGGTCATAAGCTGTGTGAACCGCACGATGCAAACTCCCGCCCACCGTCTTCCTCACCGCGTCCGACCATCTCGTCGATGCTCTGCCCCGAGCGCGTCCCCCTTCATACTGTATGATACTTAGGTTACACAAAAAGTATCTTTATCTTCGAACGCAACCAGATCTGAGGCTGGTGGCCATAATAAATGTTGTTCGTCTTGGTAAGACCTTTCAAATGACACTACAAACATAACTATTGGAGCCGGGTACCATTCTGCAAAAAAGTATGTATATCTTCGTACACAACCAGATCTGAGGATGGTGGTCATAGTAAAAGTTGTTCATCTTGGTAACACCTTTCAAACGATACTAGACACATATCTATTGGAGCCGGGTACCATTTTGCCCATTGTCCTTTGTACTTTTTATTAGTAAGAGAGCAAGAGTTGAACCACGAGAGTGCTTAAATGTTTTGTAGTTTTAAAAATTTTAAATATTCAATAGTAGACATTCAGGATATTACTAATTGTTCTTCCCAAATCATAATGATTTATGGTGACCTAAAATATTTAATGCCGGCAGTACACTCTCACCGAGAGACCACGAGACAGGCCGAGTGTGAGAGTGCACAGGGAACTCCCTCACTACCTCTATGGTCTCCTGTACGGCTAGCACGAAAAACTTTCGAGTTCGAATCGTTTGCGTAAGGCTGAGTATCGAATTTTGTCGAAATCGCAAACGATTCGAAGACGAAAGTTGTTCATGCTAGAGGTACTGTTCGCACATAGGTTTGTCTTGCGAGACATTCGATCCCTCGGACGATACTAAACGAGAGTGTACTGCCGGCATATCTAATAATTAGGGTAACCGAACCGGTAAAATATAATAACCGGGTTACGGATATTTTTTTATTACGGATATCCGAAAGTTTCGGAGTGAACATGCTGTTCTCGAGTGGCGACCACGGGCTGGAAGACGTAGCGTGGGCAGGCCTCCTACTAGGTGGGCCGACGATCTGGTGAAGGTCGCGGGAAGAGCCTGGATGCGGGCAGCGCAGGACCGTTCATTGTGGAAAACCTTGGAGGAGGCCTTTGTCCAGCAGTGGACGTCATACGGCTGAAACGAACGAACGAACATGCTGGCCACCACCTGATCGGATGATGATGATGATGAAGCCTTATTCTGGTTAACTAACATTGCCACCGAATTGTCTAGTCCCCTGGTGACGACTTGGTTGACCTTGTTATCGTGGCCAGTGAGTAAAACAAAATCCTTTATCTTCAGGTTGTCTCCCAAAATGCTCCTGAAGAAGTGCCCAGCGATGTCACTTGAACAAGTAATGTTTCCTGCTTTATGTAAGTTCCTAATTCCTTTATGACTTAACTACTTATTTACCTGTTTCTGTATTGTGTGTTCAATTTCAATTTAGGTGGTGCTTTAACAAAGTGACATTTAGGACAAGTTGACATGTACGAGTAGGTTAGGTATTTATTTTCATTGTGAATTTTATTGAACAATTTAGGAAGACATACACAGTTGATACAACATTATAAGTAGGTATATAAAATATCAAAGAGCATATTGATTAAGATATTTATTTATTTAATTTCAAAGTTAAAGTTAATAAAGTACTCTTTTGTCTAAGTTAAGTACATATATTCGACCTTGATTTAAATAAAAAAATAAATTAATCTTAGTAGGATATTTAAAAAGAAAACACGAAATAAACAAAAACTTACATCTTATTTGTTACATCACTTATTATGCACTAAAGTCCTACTTTTAGTATTGAGAATTATTATTATAAATCGTGTTTTTGGAACACACATTCATAGCCTACTCTCCGAGAGTAGTGAACCAGATGCCTGATCTGGGGTAGAGGAAGAAGTACTACGGGCGATTAGGAATCTAGGCCTACACGCATCTTTATTCGATCTATCGGTAGAAGCGGTAAATACTGATCTTCTTGACGGCTTTCTAAACAGACCCACCCAGAGACCTCTCGTATTTTTATTTCCCACTATAAAAAACAAAAATAAAACGAACCCCTGAAAGGAGACAGTTATTGTAAACAGATATGCCGCTACTATGTTGTAAGCGAAAAATCCAAAGACCCACGGAATACCGCAAAGGAATGCCAGCAAACAACTGACAGAGGCACATCTAAGCGTTTCCTTCGAGGAGGAATGTCTCCTGATATTCTTCTTCGTTTCAAACATAGACCGCAGTATTATCGCGTACAAAATCCAATTTACGAACCACATCGCCGCCATCGGTGTGAACACGGCTGCCCAAAAGGCTATCCCTTTCGGATAACAAAACTTCCCATTCGGAGTCATCTCTTCAAATCTTGCTGAATAAGCGTTTGGATCTACTGAAAAGAGGATCCCTATCACCAAAAGCGGAAAACCCCACGCAAATAATGCCGTCAATAATAATTTGCAAGGGAGATCTGTGTTGAAAACTAAGACTAACTTTCTGTACGACAATATAGAGACGACCAGCATCCAACAAAAGGTTGCCAGCACCGAGTAATGTAGCGAGGCGCCGACGACCACGCAACCTACAATGTGGTCGTCAAAATCAACGAAGACCGCTAGAAGAAAACATACGTCTAAAATGAAAACGGCCGAGCACAGGTGTAACCAGATCTTGTTGCTTTCGTTTTCTCGCCATGACTTGAAAAACGCAGCGGTGAGCGCAATTATAAATATCCCGAATATCGAAAAGCTGCAGCCGATTATTGAGATGATCTCCAGTAGGTTTTCGTCTAACTCTTCGAACACGTTTTTGTTGATTAAAATCTCAGCGAAGTGTGTAAGGTGGTCGCATTGACATAGATCCAGAGCGTCTTCTTGGCGGGCTTTTGTGAGTGTACACCCCTCCTGAGACCAAAAGCCGGTGCCGTTTTCATTGAAATGCCAGTAAGCACAAGCTCGAGTCTGGTTACGGCGATGTTTCCTTTTCCAAGGATTCAAATATATTTCTATGACCTGAAAAGATTTATGAAAATATTACTACTTAATAAATCTGAAGTAGGCAGTACTTTGACTTCAAATAATACGAGTAGTAGCTTAAACTTAAACTTCTAATGCAATGTTGTTACAAACCTCGTCATTCTCGAACTCGGTGAAGTTATTAACATTGACGCTGAGAACCTTGCTGTTCAGCTGGCAGCTGTGGTCGTTGGTAAATGATCTGTTGGTCCGAAATGCCACCAAGCTGATTCGCCGTTCGACAGCCGTCGCGGAGTGAGGCAAGAGGACTATGGCTTCGTTCTTGTCAGATACTTTATCCAGAAAGTCTTCATTTTCCTCTGTGATAAAGAAATTAATACCTAGTCAATACAAATTAAAAAATAAGAGCGCTTTCACATTAGTGCGATAGTAACGCGTCAGCAGCGCGGCAGCGGTGTTTTTATAATGTGAAGGCATGCATCCGCTGTCACATAGTATGAAATTTTCGGCAGCGCGTCAGTCGCGCTGCTAAATTGCCTAAATGTGAAAGCGCTCTAACTGGTGAAGAATATCTGATCTGCCTCAATTGAAAGAAATAGGTTCACCATTTTAAAATAGGTCTAAAGAGAAGTACAAAGTCAAAGAATCTAACCAGTAATGAACTCAAATGCATCCTGGGTGAAGGCATCATGTGCGGTGGCCACGATCCTCATACCCCTAAGGCGAAGGTCTGGAGTGGAGTCAGCCACAAGCACCGCTATGTTGTTGCGCACCAGGACGTCCGTGTGGTTCCTCTCCAACTCAAATCTTAACAAAACACAATTAAACATTTATCATACGTGCTCAAATAGCGACCACGGACCAGAAGATGTAGTGTGGGTAGGCCTCCCACTAGGATATGCAATAAAAGATTTGAAATTGAATTTGAATTTTAGGTGGACCAACGATTTGAAGAACACTCTTCATTTTTTTTTGTTTCTTTTTACAATAAAATACTTCAACACACACCCCGCGGGTGAGAAACCTGGAGTCTTGAAATACAGGATTATCCTAGTTATACAGGGTGTTCCAAAAAGTAGTGTCAAGCCGAAGCCCAAAGGTAGAGCATCACTAGGGCTATCCAAATCACCACCATGTATGTTCCGCGATTTTTGATAGTTTTCGAGTTATGATTGTTTTAAATTCCTGTGCTTAGGCACTTTTTTGGTTGTGGCGCGAATAGTCAAGTTAGCGAATAGTGATTTTTTCATTATTATTATATGAATACTAGACCTAGCTGATTCAGAAGTATTTATATCCAGAACACGAATGTAAACTAAAAACGTTAAAAATCCTGTGTGTTGTAAAAAAAAAACAACTCGAAAACTATCAAAAGTCGCGGTGATTCAGGTAGCCCTAGTGATGCTCTAACTCTGGGCTTCGGCTTAATACCTCTTTTTGGGACACCCTGTGTAATTACACGCGAGCGATAAAGATGGGTCATTGGACCTATTTCTATCTGCTCGGCGACCGGACTTTATAAAGGTAAATACCTTGTGCCGATCTCATCCAGTCCATGGAGCAGTTCTCCAGGTATCTCTTCTTTACTTCCATCATCCATTAGAACATCGACCTGTTATATGACAAATTTCAAATAATTTAATACACATGCGTACCTACTCTTATTAAGTATTAAAGCTTCAGCAATCAGTTAACTAAATAATACTCCTTCTGGCGCAGTCGGGTAAAAATTGCCATATTAATCCTTGATGTAAAGCACTGTCCCTGTTGTAAAGTTATTTCTGCTTTTAAAACCACGTATCATTAATACGGTTAGATATTGAACTTTAGAATAGTGATGATAAAGTTTAGTCTTACTTGATCGAAGACAGAATGAACCCCTTCAGACGTGATTGATAAAGACTCCTTTTCTAAAAGATGATTTAAATTCTCCAGCACGCTACCAACTCGATCCTACAAACAATAACATTGTAAATAAATTGATTCTCATACCTTACTACATAATACCGAACCAAAAGGCATAACTATACTTAAAGGCAACGGAACGATAAAAATGATTTAGCTTAAACAAACAAATCTAGCATCTAATAACAAAATAGCACACCCTGAACTCAAAGAAACTACTTTTAGCCACCGTCAAATACACTCAACATCAAATAAATCGCACCTCCCGCAACAAGCACTTTCAAACGTATGCATCCCCACTTCCCACCAATATTGGCACCATTTAAAAGCCTAGTTCTAAACTTCATTTCATTAAAGGAAAGGTTTTTACCCCAAAAATGTGTCTTTAGAAGGTTCCAGAGTCACTTCTTCAAAAAATAGGCTATTACGCTTGAGCCAACTTTTATGGCTATAAAACTGTTAAGTTGGGATTAATCGCTATCCATCTGTTAAAGAGGACACGTGTGATCATTTTTTGGTTTTCGTTCGTTCGTTCGTTTCAGCCAAATGACGTCCACTGCTGGACAAAGGCCTCCCCCAAGGTTTTCCACAATGAACGGTCCTGCGCTGCCCGCATCCAGGCTCTTCCCGCGACCTTTACCAGATCGTCGGTCCACCTAGTTTTATAACCATAAAATTTGGTCTAATTGATCCCAGAGGTGAGCCCATAGTGAGGTCTCTTTTCAAGTCACATTTATGGTATATGATAATCATTTATTTAGAAATTAAATGTGTTTTTCTTTAAGGATATTTATTGGGGTTTCAAATAACACCAATATTGTTGGGGCACCATGATTGTGTCAGAAGAAAATCTTTAAAGTTCGCGTCGCGGAAGGTGCGGTTTATTTGATGTTGAGTGTAGTTCGTGACATCAAAAATGGCCAAAAAGTTGACAACATAATGGAATAAGGTTTTATTCCACTATGACAAACTTTTTGGCAACTTTGGGTGTCATGAACTACTTATTTGACTGCAGAACACTGCTGGACTAATGCTCTTGTAAATCGATTAAACAGAAGTAGTTGACTCTATGTTCATGCGATCCAACTCTGATAGAAAGTTTTACACGATACCAGGACCCTAATTTAACACGCGAAGCCACATTCACTGACTTTGGCTATTTCTTGCGCTGCTTCTTCTAAACTATCCCTAAACAAATGTACCTAACTAGGATCGAGTGAGCTTTTGGTAACTGTTTGTTTTTTCAACGTTTTCAGCATTTGACGACCTTCATTTTTCTTAATGCTTCCAAAGTTAAAGATTTATTTAATTTTAATTGTGTCACTTTCACTTGCTCTACCACTGTTTCGGTACAATTAGTACCTATCATAGTGATAGGAGATTTGGCGCAAGAAACTCTATCAACTTTATAGCGTGCGAGTTATGTATATGTAAGAGTATGCAAAAATAAGATGTGCAGATGAAAAATGTGTACATGGACGCGATATTCCAAAATGGCCGATAACCTATGTAATGCTACAATCGAGTGTGCAGTATGACGTTCCCAAACAGTCGTGGTTGTGGTGTGCAGTAAATGGCAAAGGCTATGTGAACGTTTTGCTTCCCATTGAACAACAACTCACCAATCTCCTCCAGAACGATGTATGGGGCTCATCATCGATAAAGCGCCTTATTTTTTTATCTTTTAAAGCCTGTTATGAAAAAAATGCTACAGAAAATGAACCCTTTCTTTACATAACAGATCTTAACTTATTTTTAAAGTCTTTTGTTACACTGTTGTTAAATCGAATGCTTCTGAATTAAATTAGACATGTTAATTTGCTTACAATCGGAATTTAACTTAAGTACCTAGTCTTAAAAAAAATAATATACAATTTTACAAACCTTTGGGTAGACTATTAACTGTAACAGAAAAACGATGTTTTAGTAAATCAAAGCTGACGTTTTTAAATTAATAGTAATACTGCTAAAACGAATTATTTAAACTAATTGTCTCCAACAAAAAACATTTAAGAAAATAAATGAGATTTATTTTGTGATATTGTGGAACCAAAAAGTATATTAAAAAATCCTATATTGACCTCGTCAATCTGTTCCTTACTTACCAACTTAGGTATATCAAAAAATAAATCATTGCATTTTTTTGTTTTGAACAGTTATTTTATGAATGAAGCAAGAGAGAGTTTAGCTTGATATTAAGCCCAGGCGCAGACCACCGATTTTTATCGGCCGATAGTTGGGTCCGATTCTAATTTGTATGAAAAATCTATCTGTGTAATGTGCGCATGCACTACTGCAGATTAACTGCCCGACTAAACTATCGGCCGACAAAAAGTTTGCAGTCTGCGCCTAGGCTAACATTTAAAAAATTGGCCAAGTGCGAGTCGTGCCACGCGCAGTGTAGGGCTCCGTAGGGGAACCTGTTGTACTTAGGCCAGTTTTTCGAATTTTGATTTTTTGAAAAATAATGGTGATAGTTAAACTTGTCTAGTGCAGTTATATTTAAAGATCATTTAATTAACTACATAATTCATTCATA
>NW_021135460.1:0-954 GCF_004193835.3 Ostrinia furnacalis | reverse complement strand
AAATCAATGATTTTTATTTTAAAAATCATGTAATAAAAATCGTGATTTAAATCATGATTTAAATCAACTTCATTTAAATCATGCAACCCTGGCTGCTGGACAAAGGCCTCCCCCAAGGTTTTCCACAATGAACGGTCCTGCGCTACCCGCATCCAGGCTCTTCCCGCGACCTTTACCAGATCATCGGTCCACCTAGTAGGAGGCCTGCCCACGCTACGTCTTCCAGCCCGTGGTCGCCACTTGAGAATTCTTCTTTTATAATGAGGGCTATCGTTTTTATACTTAACAGTTGGCACCCCTGGCGATTGACAGGACCTTACTCTACAGTGGCGCCATCTTGATGAGTGCAAATGCGATAGTCCTCCTACCACTTTCGCGCTCACCAGCTGGCGCCACTGTCTTCGCTACTAGCAAGTGACAGGACCTTACTCTACAGTGGCGCCAACTGGTGAGCGCCAAAACGATAGCCCTCATTTTGTTATTATTGCAATAATGTGGATCTTGTAAAAATATTTCTTTCTTTCCAGGTTCACCTTCGACCAGCGAATGAAGCTGGTGACGCGCCCCCCATTCTCCCCGGACTCTCTCCAGTCGCTGTTCACGAGCATCCCCACCCCCACGCTGTCTATTATCGCGGAGCAGTCCATAGACAACGGGAGATACGACCGGGCGCTGTTCAAGCTGGACGAGAAGGCGTTTCCACTTAAAAACTATAGGTGAGTGTCGCTTTCTCCCCTCTCCCATTCTCTCCTCTCTTTCTTCCATATTTCCCCTCTCTCCCTTTCTCCCCTATCTCCCTGTCGCCACTTTCTCCCCTCTCCCCTTTCTTTCCTTTCTGCCCTCTCCCTTTCCCCCTCTCCCCTTTCTCCCCTCTCCCTTTTCCCCTTTCCTCCCTCTCCCTTTCTCCACTCTCCCTTTCTCCCCTCTCTCCCTTTCTTGCCTTTCTCCCCTCTC
>NW_021135459.1:0-523 GCF_004193835.3 Ostrinia furnacalis | reverse complement strand
ATGCTTGCATCATAGCTAGCCTACCTACATGGCTAGTCTTCACGAGCGCACCTACATGGCTGGGCTTCGCGAGCGCACCTACATGGCTAGGCTTCACGCGCTCACCTACATGGCTCGGCTTCACGAGTACACCTACATGGCTCGGCTTCACTAGCACACCTACATGGCTAGGTTTCACTAGCACACCTACATGGCTAGGCTTCACATGCACACTTAACGAGTCCTTAACGCAAATAAACCAACACACTTAATCGGTCTGCATAATAAAATTTTATTAAGTTCATATTATCAGAGGGTATGCATGATCATAACCATGCTTCAGTTACAAGGTTAAATAATGCTTGCATCATAGCTAGCCTACCTACATGGCTAGTCTTCACGAGCGCACCTACATGGCTGGGCTTCGCGAGCGCACCTACATGGCTAGGCTTCACGCGCTCACCTAAATGGCTCGGCTTCACGAGCACACCTACATGGCTCGGCTTCACTAGCACACCTACATGGCTAGGTTTCACTAGCACAC
>NW_021135458.1:0-2302 GCF_004193835.3 Ostrinia furnacalis | reverse complement strand
CTGATTACTGATTAATTTTAAATAAAAAATATTTTATACGATACTTTGTTTAGTTTTCCAGCGTTAACTTCGACAATATTGGAGATAACGTAAAATTACTTTTCTACTTTTATTGTTTACTTTTTCGGATGCAGTTTAATTTTTAGTCGGTTTTATTTAAACGAAATTATTTTACTTTTTTATGCAATTATGCTTACGTATTGTTTCATTGTTTATTTTTAAGAAAATAAAAAACTTCTTTCTGTCAATAACATGTCAAAAATAACCAATCATGCAGCATTTGAACCTCGCGTCTACGTATTGCCATCTGGTGGATTTTTCAATCGCGAAAACCCTCATTGATAGCATCTTAAATTACCTCCCTAGCGGAATAGAGCAACAAAGAACTGAGCGAGCGAGATGTCACTAGTAGCAACACTGTCAAACAGAACTTTTTGCAACTATTTGAAGTTTAATAACTTTACGGATATCATTGATTGTTTTACTGTCCAGTGTGTTTTTTGATTACATCTGTGCATACAGTTTGTTTCCTGTTCTCGAAAATTTCATAATCTGTTCACCCGGCGATGATACGCAAGTACTACAATATTTCACTTCGCGATTAACGAGAGGTTTTGTCGCATCACTAGTTCACAGACTAAAAATATTTTTATGTCAGTTGGCCATATTTGATGACATTTCTGCTGATTTCTAAAAAATTAGACTGTACATTGTTTAATTTTTAACCAAGGTAGATAAAGTTAAAAACGGCACATTAGAATAATAATTTTTAACCAAGGTAGATAAAGTTAAAAACGGGAATATTTCCAAAAAAAACAAAATTGTCGACAATTACAGCAAGAATTTATCAAGTGTTATACCATTTTGGAATCGTTACTAAATGCGCCAAATTATGACATCACTTGCCATACTCGCGTAGTACATTTTTTTTAAGTACAGTCAGTTTAAACTAGCCAAAATTTTTATTTTGAAATTTTTTTTGGGAATAATGTATTTTTTTCATCCAAGCTGGAGCAGCTGGTTTTGTAATTTTGATAACAATTTAGAGAAGCATTATTCAGGGTTACATAACAACAAAAAAAATTTGGAAAAAGTGAAGATTTGTGGCAACACGAGTAAAAAGACCGTCACCGGGAGTAGATTTTTTGTTTTTTTTTAAATGCCTATTATTTTGACAAAATGACACATAGATTTTTTTTTATATTTTTCTTATAACCAGCATAACTTGCCTCAACACCCAGTTCCGGCTTTACGTTGCATTACGGGACACCCTGTATATACAGTGTGAGTCACGTTAAAGTGTACATATGAAAATAGATGAAACTAGACCTATTTTTATCGACAAAAAAGTGGTCAAAAATTTTTTGAGATTTTTTTTTAATTTTTTATAGAATTTTTTTTCTTCCAATTACTTATTGTAAAGAAAACGTAATAACTTTTAAACTAAGCGGTATATCCTGATAAAATAAAAACAGTAACAATGCTAAATAACAGGCAATACTAAAAAAATACATAAAATACACAAAAAAGGCCAACAAATAATAAAAAATGATACTTTTTGAAAAAAAACTGCTTTAAAATTCGTGTTTTTTTGGTTATTTGATAAAATTCTCCAAAAAATGCCCCTATAACAGGTGGTTTTTATTACTTTGTATTATTCTCTATCGTATTATCTTTGTAAAACCAAAAATCGCATGTCTCTATCCCTATTACAACATTTGCTATGATCGTTTGAACAAAGGCCTGCCACAACATTTTTCTCCGCTACAGTTAGAGACAATTTTAATTTTAACTAAAATGCCTATTTTACTTTGAAATCTTTAGTTTTTATTTGAAATCTAACTTGTCTTTATCAAAATAACAAATCTAGAGCCATTTTCAGTTTCGTTGTTAACGAAGAGTTGAATGGCGCGCCCGGAGAGGCTTAGTTCAAACGATCATTGCAAACGTTGTGATAGGGATAGAGACATGCGATTTTTGGTTTTACGAAGGTAATACGATAGAGAATAATACAAAGTAATAAATACCACCGGTTATAGGGGCATTTTTTGGAGAAATTTATCAAATAACCAAAAAAACACGAATTTCAAAGCAGATTTTTTTCAAAAAGTTTAATTTTTTATTATTTGTTGGCCTTTTTTATGTATTTTAGGTATTTTTTTAGTATTGACTGTTATTTAGCATCATTACTGTTTTTATTTTATCAGGATATACCGCTAAGTTTAAAAGTTATTACGTTTTCTTTACAATAAGTAATGGGGATGTTGCCTGGGTCAAAAAGCAAGAGTTTTAATTAGTCCGT
>NW_021135457.1:0-685 GCF_004193835.3 Ostrinia furnacalis | reverse complement strand
GCAACGGTTACTTTATCGATGGTAAATGCGTCATGTTATCCACAGCCGGGGCTGATCTTGAACTCGTAAAAAAAGCAGATCCCGCTTGCGTGTGGACTATGTTTGACGAAGAATCTGATTGCGACAATGAGTCGGATGATTGCGACGGTGAATCTGATTGTGACGACGAACCATCTGGAATCGTTATTAGCAACGGGTTCTCTTGGGTTAATGCCATCGGGTACGTCATCACAGAAAAACCAGCCCCAACTAACCAGTTTATTATGGTCGTAGAGGACTAATCCATTGACAACCATTACCAACACAGCCGCAACCATGGTTGTAAATAAAGCAGAAATAAACACCCCGATTTACTCCGATGTTGACGGGGTGGTGCTCAATTTTAGCGCTGGCTTTTACGCTTTTATGGCCGCCGAGTTCGGGGTCTCAGCTACCGCGCCCGAGCCAGTGAACTTTGATTACTCAGATGTGTTCCGTGGTATCGATACGCCCGCCAAACACATCAAGAAGTTTATTTGCGAAAGCGAATTCTTTGCCTCGCTCCCTCCATATACTGACTCTTTCGATGCCATTAGCTTGCTCGCTAGCGCTGGCGTTGCGGTGAACTTCATTACATCAATCAAATACTCCACCCACTCAGAAGCAGCCAGAGCCAGCAACCTAAACAAACTGTTTTTAGCACCGC